>NC_056729.1:535899868-536012368 GCF_019279795.1 Protopterus annectens | reverse complement strand
AAGACCAATGAATACAGGTAGTTTTCTGGCCAGTTCCCTGCCAAACTGACATTACCACTGCTGTCCTAAAAACTCACCCATGATGTGACGTCACAGCTCCCTGGTCCTTCCTCTACCCATATAGAAAGTAAAGACTAGAACAAGGAAACAGTACATGAGTCACGTATCCTGCAGTGAGCTGTCAATCACAGCAGGTAACAGCTCAAATTACCCTTAGCACTTTGACAGCTAGGAAAGTTAGGTGTGAAGGGGGATGAGAGATGAGTCAAAATAGTACAATTCAGGCTTCACAAAAGACTGCAGTTTAGCCATTCTAAAAAGAAGCAGCAGTAAAAGGCACCTTGAAAGTCTGTTCTGTGACATTTGGACTGTTTGTGTTTTAAGTAGTCAATGAACAGCATGAAATGTTACTTAAAAGTGACTGACTGAAAGACAGCAGTTTATGCATGTAAAATCAATGCAGTGATAGGAGCTTTAGGAAAAAAGAGGCCTGTGTGATGCAATTTTTTACAGACAAGCACTGCATGGTGGAATACCTAGAGGCAGACTAAACAATCAGGATCACTTCAAGATGCTAGACCCCATGTGGTCAGACTCAGAAATTACGTATAAAAATATTTAAAAACCTGTAAATAATCCCAGATTGGTGTTAAAATATAGGAAACACCAAACCACGATGAAATAATACTGTTTTTTTAGTCTGTGGGTGCAGTTCTCCTTTAAGGCATGATCGGAGATTGCTTTATATGCAAGGCACAAGTCACCTCTAAGTAGTCTACATGATACAGAGTCCAGTGACAGTATTTTCAGTGTATGACATGATTGAAGACCTTGAATTTTCTTTGTAAGAAACCTCTGGGGTCTCTCCAGTTGCTGCAAGTGCCTAGTAAGGTACATACCGAAGGGAGCATTGTACTCTGTTGTAGGTCCAATGGGGGATGAGTACAGGGAGGTTATAACTTCTTTCATTCTGGAGGCTATACTCTTACATATGAGATGGGCAATATAGAAGGCCTTCCTTACCACTGTAGACATGTGGTGGTCAAAGGTGAAGTCTCTGCTAACCTGTGTTCTCAAGTCTCTCACCACAGGGTTGGAGCTTAGGGTGTTATTATTTATGTGGTAATTTGTAGGGACATCGCCCTTGCTGAAAGGGATGATTATTCATTTTTTTGCATTGAGTTTAAGTCCATGAGTTTGGCACCAATCATTAGTTTGCGTAGGCCCCTCTTGAAGTATGTTGACATCATTTGAGGAGTCGATGATTGTACTTAGTTTGCAGTCATCAGCAAATTTTGGCAGCCACAGACCCTTTGTTCTTGCCTGGACTTCTAAGAAGTAGATTCCAAACAATAGAGGGTCCAGCAACAAACCCTGTTGAACACTACAGGTAACGGGTCTGCTGGTGGAGGTGGAATCCCCAACTTTAACTGTTTGAGTTCTGCCAGTGAGCCAGTTTGCAACTTACCTGACAATATATGGGTTGATCTCTGACTGAGAGAGTTATTTGATAATGCCTGAGTGGGGGATTGTGTCAAAGGCTTTGGCTATGTCTAGATAAGCTGTATCTATAGATTTGCCTTCATTCAGGGCTTTGGTGTCATTTTCGAATAAGTCCAGCAAGTTTAACAGGCATGATCTGTCTTTGGCAAACCCAGACTGGGCTGGGTCAAGTGTTTGAAGGTTACCTATTTCTTTGTTGATAAGGTCCATAATGATTCTCTCCATGGCTTTGCAAATGAGACTGGTCAGGCTCAAGGGTCTGTAGTTCCTAGAGTCGGTAGATGTACCACCTTTTGGCAGGGGGATGAAGGTTACTGTTCTCCATTCATCTGGGACAAAAAACAATTCTTAAGCTGTGATAGAATAGAGTACCCAATGGTATTGCTAACTCCCTGTTTTAAATAATTGAAAATGCATTCTGGGATGTTATTAGGTCCCATAGAGCCTGTGCTTTTGGCCTTAGAGAGAGCTATTATGACCTGCTCTTTGGAATGAAGTTTTATAGCTTGCTTTGGAGGACTCTATAAAATTCCTTATTTGCTTGTTCAATCTGAGGAGGTGCTCTTCCACTGCTGAGATCTTTCCCTGCTTGTTTTTAGACAGCAATTTCTTCTGCTTATTGTACAATCTGATTATACTGGATGTCCACCAGGGTGTCTTGTTCTTCCTTGAGGATCTTGCTTTAATTCTCTCAGGTACGGATGAGTCTATAGATTAGTATAGGTGTTTATACAGGTCACTGGTTTAAGCCTCAGTATCAGTGCCAATGTCATCAGTGGGGGCAGGAGCTTAGAAGCTGTTTATGCCATCTCTTAAGAGGCTATAGTTGACTTTGGAGAAATTTTTTTGTCTTATTTATTGTAAGGGGTGTCAGATGTTATCATTATTCGGGAGGACCATACACTTGTGGTGGTACAAAGATCTCCCATGTTGGTGAGTACCAGGTCTAGAATGTTTGTACCCCTTGTGGGGGTACAAACTATCTCTTCCAGGTCATCTGTGTTAATGAAGTCCAGAAACCTTTGGGGTGAGTGTGTTAGCACATATATAGTTTTCCCAATCTTTGGGTGGATAGTCACCCATGATCAGCGTGTTTGGCTTTATTGTGAATGACTCAAGTAGGTCCAAATAGGCAGTGTGGATATCATGGCTCATAGAGGGGTATCTATAGCTAACAATAAGCTGGAGGGAGTCATACCTACAGTTAATTGCACTAGGAGTATCTCTAGGGAGTCATTCTGTTTAACCAGTCTGGAAGTGTATTTATCTTTGATGAATGTTGATACACTTCCACCTTTGGTTCTCACATGTTCATTTTGCGGTCTGAATGTGTGGAAGACACTGTAACCTGACATGGCTGGAATAAGCTCCATGGCTTTGAACCAGGGCTCTGTGACTGCACAGATGTCCACATCTTCCAGGGGGAGGAATGCTTCAAGTGAGTGCAGTTTCATATTCAAACTCCAAGCCTTTAGCAGCATCACCTTGAGGTTGTCTTTTGAGGAGATTTTTATGTTGGGAGTTTTGTTCTTTTGACATTGTCTAAAAAAGGCACTATGGGGGAGGCATGTGCCTTAGCCAGTAACTGAAAGCCAAGAGGCAACAAGTGTAGACCATCTCTGGCAAAGCAGCATGGTCTATCTACCATATCATCCCAGGCTGACAGGTCCCCTTGGATCCCTTTGGAGTGACACCAGAAACTAAGCCATTGTTGAAGTCAATAATTTTTTGTGTGTGTCGTGGCAACATCCTGGGTAAAGGTAGAATGCTGCTTAAGGCTAGAGACATACCAGCCTGAGACACATATTCAGAGAGCTCAGTCATGTCTCTATTCATATAGTCTGGTGATGTGTGTCTCAAGTCATTTACTCCAACATGGACTATGACGGCATCATAGCAGTGCCTGTTGTTGACAGACGAGTGCATGAGTGATCTGGCAGATCCTGCCATGAGACAGACAGCTGACTGTGACCTTCTCCTTATCCAGCCTGGTGAAAGGGACATCTGTGTGTCTCACTGTGGAGTCAACTAGGACTAATACATTAGGTTTTGATGTGTTTTGCTTTAGGAGCTTGTTAAGTGAGACACTGGTGTGTGTATTTATATGTGTGCTGGGTACTGTTGAGGCTGAAGTAAGTGAAGCATGTTTATGTTTGGGAGGTCACTGCTCTTTAGGTAAGCTCTGATGAGTACTTTTGCATATCTGGGTTTTGGTATTGGGTGAGTGGTTTGGGCAAGAGGTGACATGTGTCAGCTGACAACCTGTTTAGTGTCTGGTATAGTGTTTTGTGCATGAGTGAGCCTAGATTCCAAATCCATAATATAAATGCATATCTCACGTATTGAGTTTGTATGATTTAATAGTTAATGGGTTGTCAGTGTACATGAGGTAATTGCTACATATCCTCAGGATGCCCATGTCTATCAGACTGGCTTAAGAAATGGTGGGAAACTGTCCATCCATAATGCTAGGTGGAATGCTGTGATCAGCAACGAGGAGTGGGTTAGAAGGTTTAGGTTTAGCTGGAGGACTAGTAGAAAGACCTATGTTGTGAGATGCTAGGGGATTAAGACTTGTGGTACTGCCACAGAAGGTGTACTTCCTATCCAGGCACCAGTGCACAAACTCTAGTGCATGCGGAGCAGCAGAGGAGTCCCAGACAGAATACAAGCAGTTGACTAGGGAAAAAAAATTTTCAATGAGTTTGCGTCTATAACTGTCAGTAGTTACATAGCTCTCAACCTCTTAGTGCACGAAATCTGGATGAAGCATGAGAAAACTGGGGGATAAAGGCCCAAAAATAGGGACATAATTTAAATATTGCTGTTATAAACATAGAAAGTTGCTTGTGTAATAGGTTTTGTGTTACCATGCATTTTCTGAAGGATACAAAGTCTGAAACTCAAATGTATGTCATTATTTAGTGACTTTTCCTTAGCTCATCCCAGTGATTTACCAGAAAACCAAAAATTTTCTGAGGAATAAACCAAAAATAAGAGGCAGAAATATGCACATTCTGTGAAAATCTGGACAGCTGAGATGCATGAGTAGTTACCGTCATTGTGATGTGCTGTGCGAAGGTATGCTCCATGCAAACATGGGCTTTAAATAGCAATGAAATTAAGTGGGTTTTAAACCTTCTGCCAATTATAGTGCACAAGACTGGCCCCTGGGGCCAACAATCACCACTACACTCTTCTCTCACAAGGGTGCAGGGGGGCCCTCTTTTGTGGAGGAAAGCTGATTTAATGCCCTGAAACTGTCCAATAAAGACTAGATTCAGCAATATCTAGCTAAAAAGTGCAATGATCGATAAAAGTCTAGCAACAGAATAGCAGCTCACAGCAAAAATAATGATCAGTAATAAAATACAGTTACAAAATAGCAGCACACAGTAGGAATAACAGCAGAAGAAGTGCAGAGTAAGTAAAACAGCTACTTATGATTAGTTGAAATCAGAGGATGCTTTGGTTATCTCAGCAGTTCAGTGGCTACTCACCAACCTTGTTGCAGCTCTGGTAGACTGAGCGCCAGCCTGCACAAATGCAGGCTTTAAGTAGCAATGGAATTAAGCTGATGTGTGCCAGTTGTTTTTGCAGCTCTTAGTCATTACAGCACTGCAGTGGTGGTGCTGCGGTAGCGTTGTCGCCTCACAGTAAGACATTGTCCTGTTCGATTCTCAGCTAGAGCATCTTCTGTGTGGAGACATGCATGAATGGGCGTACCTTCATTGAAGGTTGTGCATCAGGGCTGGCAACTTGGCATGTAAAAATCTACTGCCAATCATTAGCAGACTGGAGTTCCGCTGTGTCGACCCCTAACCAGGAAAGGCCGAAAGACACAACAAGTCATTACATCACTGTTTTGGGGAGATGGATTCAAAGTCCAACTGTTCACCAACACATGTAATGTGTGTGTGTGTGTGTGTGTGTGTGTGTGTGTGTGTGTGTGTGTGTGTGTGTGTGTGTGTGTGTGTGTGTGTGTGTCTGCTAGTCAAAGTGTAATGGACAGCAATATTTGCAGTTGTGGACTAACAAGTACTAACATAATGATGGGTAGCAGGTGTCATAAGACTAGGTTTGGAGACAAGTGTAGTGACCTGCAAATAGTGCCTTGAGGAAGTCACAAATAACCAAGAAAGACTCAAAGTAGTCCAAAAGTATCAGCAGGCTAGAAATAAACCAAACACTAAGTGGAATACAATCACTCTTTAATATAACAGTATGTTGAGCACTTTCAGCCCTGTGAAACAGGACTTTATCAGAATGTAATGAAATTAATTAAAATCTATTTAAATAGTATTGTAAAATCATCATGACTCAGTGCAGCAAATCCCAACCATAGATAAATTAATGAACTTCTATAAAAGTTTTTACAAAAAATTCCCCTTGAGTACCTTGTTTCCCATTTGCCTTTTTTTTCAATTATAAAGGAATTCCCAATACTATTCTAGCATGTAAAAAGGTCAGTTGTCAATCTCCTCTCTGGTCCAGCTGGTGAATCTGGGAATCTTGAGGCAATGTTACAACTGTCTCATGAACACAGACAACTCTCTCCTCCTCCCAACAAATTCCAACACATGTGAGAGATGCAACCATATAGCCAAACTGGAGGCTAAGCTCTCTCAACTCAGTACTGGCGAAACCTGTCAGGAGGAGAAGGAAACCACACTCACTACAATTCCAGTCTCACATAGACCTACCATGACAGCAAACCAAACACATAAACACACAAAAACATACTCGGAGGCTCTAAATAAAAATCTGCCTAAGCAGCAGAGACCTCCAAAGCAGACACCCAAGCAACCGCTACCCCAAAACAAAACACGTGCAACACATAGCTCACAAAGCCAGTGTGCTGAACAGTCACAGCCATTAAGGCTAAACAACACACCTGATACACTTGTAATAGGTGACTCTATCGTCAGGCACACTGATGTCCCGCTCACCAGGCTGAACAAGGAGAAGGTCACGGTGAGCTGCCTGTCGGGCGCTAGGATCCGCCACATAACACAAGCACTCAGGTCACTCCAAGGCAAGTACAAATATGACTCAGTCATTGTCCATGCTGGTGTGAATGACCTGAGATGTACCTCCCTGGACAACATGAAAAGAGACATAGAGGAGCTCTCTGAGTATGTGGCCCAGGCCGGTATGACCCTGACCTTGAGTAGCATCTTACCCTCACCAAGAATGATGCCACAATATGAAGACAAGATGATCAATTTCAACAATTGGCTTAAGTATTGGTGTCATTCAAAAGGGATCCAATGCCTGTCAACCTGGGATGACATGCTCGACAGGCCACGATGCTTCGCTAGGGACGGCTTGCACCTGTCACCCCTGGGCTTTTGGATATTGGCAAAGGCTCTTGCTACCCCATAGTGCCTTTTTAGGCAAGGCTCAAAAGACAAACCCACCTCCATAGGTATCACAAGGGATAAGAAACTAAGAGTAATGCTACTCAACACCAGAAGTCTAAACCTCAAGATGCATGCACTCGAAACTCTCCTTAGCATGGAGAACATCGATATCTGTGCAGTAACAGAAACCTGGTTAAAGGCTCCTGAGAGCACCCCAGCACTACCAGGTTATACCTCATACCATGCTTTTCAGCCCCAAAACTTGGACCAAACCAGAAAAGGAGGGGGAGTATCAATATTCGTCAAACGATACCCACACCTCCAGGTTGGTGGCACAGCACGAAGCATCAGAGACTATCCATGTGCAACTAATAGTGGGTAAAACTGCCTTCCAGTTTATAGCCTGCTACAGACCACCCTACCAAACCCAGGAACCCCACTCGGCCTTCCTGAGAACACTGGAAAATATGAAGGTCTCTCCAAACACCATTATATTGGGCGACTTCAACTATCCAAACATAGACTGGGAACATTACTCTAGCTCCAACACCCTAGCTCAAAGGTTCCTAGAATTTATAAACTCAAATGCTATGGAACAACTTGTTACCACTCCCACAAGAGGGAAAACATACTGGACCTGATCATCACCAACATGGGGACTCTATGCTCCAGACCAGAAGTTTATCCCTCACTGGTAAGATCAGACCATAAACTAATCTCACTGGATATTCACATCCCGACCCCACCCCCTGCCCAGAAAACCACAGTGAAAAACTTCTCTAAAGCAAATTTCACACTCCTCAAAACCGAGGTGGAATCCTTCAAAGCCCCGGGCCTGTGGAAAATACGGCCCAGACCGCAGAATCCTTTATAAACGCATTCTATGAACACCTTCAGGATTGCATGGATCATGCAATCCCAAATAAAACCAAGACCCAATCCTCCAAAGGCAGACGTCCTGCCTGGTGGACCCCAGCCATAAACAAACTATACAATAGAAGGAGGAAGCTACTACATGATAGAGCAAAATCCCAAAAAGGGAAGGCATCTCTGATCAGTGTTAGCAAAAAACTACGGGCACACATAAAATCATCTAAGGCCAGCTTCGAGAGAAAAATTGCACAGGACACTAAGGATAATCACAAGGCTTTCTTTAGTTATATTAGGAACCTGGGTGGGAATTCCCAGATATGCTCAGAATTAGTCCAAAATGACAAAAAATACACTGAACCCACAGACATTGCCAACATCCTAGCTGACAGGTTCAGCGCAAACTTCTCCCCCCCTCCACCAAAAGGCAAATATCTATCCCAGCAGAGTGCTGCCCCCCTGACATCTCAGATGCTCAGGTAAGAGCCGCCCTCTCCAAAGCAAAAAACACAGCATCATTGGGACCAGGCGGTGTCCCAGGCTGCATCCTACATGAACTCCAAGAAGAGCTAAACCCAAACATAAAACTACTGTTCAATCTCAGCCTTACCACAGGATATGTACCCAAAGAGTGGCGTACAGCAACAGTGGTCCCTCTCCACAAAGGTGGTGCCTCAACGGATCCTGGAAACTATCGCCCCATAAGCCTGACTAGCTTGGTCTGCAAAGCTATGGAAAGGATCATCATGGACCTCATAAAAAAAGATATTGGGGACCTACAGACACTGGATCCTACCCAGTTCGGCTTTGTTAAGGGCAGATCCTGCTTCTTAAACCTGGTTGATTTCTTTGAAACAGTCACCAAGGCCATTGTGAGGGAAGGTGGTCCACACAGCCTACCTGGACCTTGCAAAAGCCTTCGATACAATACCCCACTCGGGCATTATAGATTAGCTCACCAGCTTAAATATAAACCTCTATGTCACTAGATGGGTTGCAAACTGGCTCAAGGACAGAACCCACATGGTTAGAATTGCTGGAGCCATGTCAGACTCCAAACCAGTTACAAGTGGCATCCCACAAGGCTCAGTCCTGGGACCTCTCCTGTTCGGTATATATTTCTCGGAGGTACAGGCCAACATGGAAGGACTGTGGCTGACCAAGTTCGCAGATGACTGCAAACTGGGTGCTATAATCAACTCTCCAGCCGACACAAGCATCCTCCAAAAGGGCCTCATAGAAACAGACAACTGGTGCCAGAGCCATGGCCTCAAGCTAAATGCCAAAAAGTGTATAGTCATCCCCTTTGGCAAAAACAAAGTGCCCACAAATTACCACATAGGTGGTAATCCATTAAGTACAGAAGAATTAATTAGGGACCTGGGGACCCAAGTTGATAGCAATCTCTCATTTGACAATCACGTGGCCAAAGTGGTTAGAAAAACATTTTATATAGCCCACCTAATCATGAAGGGATTCACATCTAGATCAGGGAGGTCATCATGCCTCTTTACTCATCCCTCATCAGGCCCATAATTGAGTACAATGCCCCTTTTGGGATGTACCTTACCAGAAACTTGCAGCAACTGGAAAGACCCCAAAAGTACCTCACCAAGAGGATCATAGGGCTCAAACAGATGCCATATGCTGCCTGGTTAAAGAAACTCCAGCTCTACTCAGTGGCATACCGCCTGCTCAGAGGCGATCTGTGCCTGACGTATAAAGCCATGTCCAACCCGGAATTAATGGACATGCTGCACCTCAGAAAATCCAAATCCCATCGAGCTACGCTCGAGACTTGAACCTCAGCACTGAAATAAATAGGACATGCTGGAGGGACAGATTCATAACCCAGAGGCTCCCTTCACTCTGGAATAAAATCCCAGTCCAGGTTAGGCAGAGTCCCTCATTGACTCTCTTCAAGAGGAATCTTGATGAGTGGATGGGGGATTGTAGGTTTACCCGGGTATCACTTCTGTGTCACTGTTAGACAGAGGCACAGTATACTAACCTCGAAAAAGGACATAGCAAAATTAATTTAAAATGGGTGGCGAAAGCCAAACACACTCTGGCTAGGCTTATAAATGCCCTAGGGCAGATAGCCTAGTATGAACCTATGAACCTATGAACAATGTGCGTCTAAACATAAAAAAATATTTTTTATCTATAATTATGCACATATGTCAACAACACATAAAAAGCACTTACAACTTAGAGGCTCACAATTTTAATACACTAGTAATAGACAGAATATCATTTTCAGCCAGAGAATGAATTGGCTTCCAATCTCAGCTGCCATAATAAGTTGTAAGTGTGTTTTTACGTGTTGTTTACATGTAGTCATAAATATAGAAGCTTAATTAATTTGTCTATGGTTGGGATTTACTGCACTGAACCATGTGATGCTTTTACATTACTATTAAAATTGATTTTAATTAATTAGATTATGTTCTGATGAAGTCCTGTTTCATACGGTTGAAAGCGCTCAATGTACTGTTATGTTAAACAGTAATTTTATACCACTTGGCATTTGGTTTATTTCTAGCCTGCTGAGACTTTGGGACTACCTTGAGTGTTTCTTGGTTATATGAGACAAGTGTAGTGACTTTGTACAAATAGATTTGCTCACATTAACCATGTATCATTGTGTTGTGTGTGTGTGTGTATGTGTGTATGTGTGTGTGTGTGTGTGTGTGTGTGTGTGTGTGTGTGTGTGTGTATGTGTGTATGTGTGTGTGTGTGTAAAAGAACTATGGAGCAAATCTGTACTGACACCTTCTTGCTGCCCTGCTGAGGTGGACACATGTAAGTACAGTGGACTATTTCCAATAGGTAGGGATGGGAGTCCTGAGCTGACATCCATCATTCATTTTTGTTTTTCAAAGCCATTACAGCAGTGTTTTGCAGAGAGATGGGAAAAGCCTCAGAGCTCACTGGTATGTTGTGTGGGTGTGGATAGCTGTGTGTTTGTGGGGAGTGGAGGTGTGCCTCTGTAAGTGTGGTGTGAATGTTATGTATTGTGAAATGGAGGGATTTAGGGTAAAACTATGCTCATGGTGGTCCCTAGCAATTTCATTATTACTTGATTAAGATATATACATTGTTCTGTGTTTGTCAGTACAAGAAAAGGAGGCTGCAAATTGTAGATACGTTAAGCTGCTTTTATAATTCACACAAACTTTTCGTCCGCCTACAATCTGGACTTCTTCAGACAAGAAAATACAATAAATATAAAAACACTCTTAAAATACTAAGATAGAGGCAACACACGACTAATTGTGCCCTATCCCAACTGTACTTAACTAATTAGACAATTAAATAATTAAATACCACAAGGACTCCACCCTTCATTCATCTCACTTGTTAAAAAACAAGGTATCAGCAAACATTCTATCACTGTCAGTTCTAAGACAAGTATACAAAAGATAAATTTATATATATTCACAGTGGGATGCAGTCATGAATAAAATACAAAAGATAAATAGTGAAAAATTACGTTAAAACCACATATAAGCAAGTCAACATTAGAACAAAGTGCATAGTGCAATGATTCAAAGTGAATACAGTGTCTTACAGACTGCGCTGATCTAACGCTGTCAGTAAAGATGTCACTTGACCTAGATAAATATACTTAGTACTATACATTTACAACACTTTGGAAATATTATGTGTCATTAGTGCTTACTAAACATTGGTGAAAAAAATGTCAAAACAAATTTCCCTTACTGTATTACTCCATAACACGTCTTTTGGCTTTTCAAAACATTCAGCACTGCCGCAGATGCTCTTTGAATCCTTATAAAGGGACCAGAAAGGATTACTACATAAAAATAGTGATGTGCCAATATCATATTAGGAGGAATGTGCTAAATACACCTAAGAGACTTATGAACCAGTTGATAAAAATAACCGATGAACGACTTATTATTATATAAACACAGAACACATCTTTCATCGCCGATTCCGATGGAATCAGAATGGACCAAACCATCCCTTCTATAAAACATAGGGTAGTTTACTAAAAACAAATTCTTAATAGCTGCAAATAAATTAACCGAACAGGGATACGTGTATAAGGTCCGTGCAACACAAATATATAGGTTGCAGAAATAAATATATTACATTTAAAATATTTATTACTTTATATTATTATACCCCCAATAGGATACAAAATAGTATACAATGTACACCCCTTAGTATCTAGTTCTTCAAGTTAGTGCTCTGTGGTGAATGCAAAGGTGTCTAACCACACTTTACATGCCCCACCTAGGTGCCTGCACCAACCTCGCTTAACCCACACAAAAGGACCACTCAAGGGGATCCACAATACCTGTCCACCATAATCGACATATACATTGAATATAGATTCAGGAGCAAGCGACTAAAGTGAACATCAAAGAATAAATGCCATATAAAAAGCTCAACACCTGGAAAACAGTCAAAGGAAGGATACTCAAAACCAATCAGACCAAGTCCTCCCAAAGGCAAAGGGCAAGAAGTTCACAAACAAAAACAAACATATCTGAACCTTCAATCAATCACAGACAAAAATAATAAAATTACTCCTTAACCCTTATGTTGTTATGACTAAAAGTACTTGAACCTTAATTTAGACCCTAACCAAAAAATGAGATGACTCTTTAACTCAAGTATAAACATTATTATGAATATTGGAATTAAATGTCATCAAACCTACTGATATTAAGTAGTACTCAAAAGCAGGCTTACTAGTAGAAAGAAAATTACTAGTAAAGGGAGAGCAGGGAGTCCATTATTCATGATTAAATATATTTGGACCCTAAATCAACCCTTCGTATAAATGACCACACCGCTAAAGGATCCCATACTATTAGAAGTCACCAGACAAAAAAAGAACTTACTAAGAATATTATAATGTATAGGATAAATTTAAATTATCTAATCATAGGTTCATATATTATTAAGAGCCCCTTCAGGTCAAAGAGACCTACCAACATTATATGAGACAAATATATAGTGTATTAAATAAATCTAAATTATCTAACTAGGCTTCTGAGCTTGAGGATGCATTTGATGGAACATAAATCATTCAAGCCAGGAGCTCTGAATGCATTCAACTTGTTGCCATAGAAGTTTGAGTTCCTCTAACTTCAATTCTACTGGACCCCCTCTCATATCATGTAAAACCTGGTCAATCACCAGATATTTGAATGTGTGATTAGGTTCTATTGATATGTGTTTTGCTAAAGCATTGTCTGTTTTGCCCTTACTTATTGCGTATTGATACTCATGTATGCGTTCACGGAACTTACATTCCGTCTTGCCTATATAATATGCTGGGCATTGTTGACATTTAGCTAGATAAACCACGTATCTCGAGTTACAATTGAATTTGTTCAAAATCCTAAAAACTACTTTCTCGATAGTAAATCGATTAGTTACTTCCACATGTTTAAAATATTTGCATGATTCACATTTAAACATGCCCTGCTGTTTAGGTCTCCTGATCCTATTAGATTCTAGTAGGTTGTTGAGGTTAGATCCTCTAGATCCTCCTTTGAAAGCGATCTTTGGTATACATCTTACTTTCTGGGATAATTCAATATCACTATTGATTATATCCCAATTCTTATTCAAAATAAACCTCACCGGGTCATTATCTGCATTAAATGGAGTTATTAAACTCAAAGGGATCTCTATTGATTCACTAATAGTTTCCATAGTATCAATGGATATATATTTATGAGTGGTGTGATGCATTACAATAGGGCCCCCTAAAATAGGGGAAAAAAATCTCTTTCTCCCATTTAGCCCTTATTTCATTGACCAACATATTGATCAGGCTCTCAGGATAGCCCCGAATGAGAAACATGGCCTTCAAGGTCATACATTCAATTTGGAAATCCTCTTCGAGGCTAACTATCCTGGTGGCCCTAACTAACTGGCCTTTAACGACTGATCATTTTTGGTAATAGGGGTGGCTACTGGTGAAATGGTGGAAGGAATTAGAGTAAGTGCTCTTTCTATATATCTTTGACACATAGCTCTGGTGAGGGACATTCTTCTTCAAAGAGATATCAAGATAATTAATCTCTTCCTTACTAAAATTGAAGGTGAATTTCAAGAAGTTGTTTATACTGTTGAAACAGTCTACTAACCTCATAGCCTCTCCCAAGTCACCTTCAATAATAATTAAGATATTATCCAAGAACCTGATGTAAAAAATAATATCCTTCATAATTTTCTCCTTCTTAAAGATGAATTCAGTTTCCCAATGTGCCATAATCAAATTCGTCATACTGGCACCACAAGGGGAACCCATAGCCACTCCTATTTTTTGCAAAAAGAATTATTGGTCAAAAATGAAATAATTGTTCGATTGAATCATATCTAGAAGTTCAGTTACTAACTTAATCTCATTGGATATTGCCCCCTGTTTGATCAACATAGATCTAATCCATTCAATCCTTTGTTCATGTGGGATTGATGTGTATAGATTTTTAACATCTACTGTAAGGAATCCATGGTCATTATTATATTGCAGTTGGTCAATTTTTTGACCATGAATCCTTACAGATCTGTTTTTATGCACTAAATGTTTCTTTAAGATCATGTCAACCAACTTGGCACAAGGGTATGTGATTGAGTTTCTGGCATCAATCAATGGTCTCATCGGTGGATTTGAGAGATCCTTATGGATCTTAGGAATGCCAAACAATATAGGCATTTGAGGGAACGACATGCACAGATAATTATACTCAGTCACATCTATTCTCCTTTCAATAAAGAGCTCTTCTATCTGACTCCTTATACATTGCTGTGCTATATTTACCTCATTCAAAGAGGCCTTTTGATATGCTTCTGAGTTTAATATATCGTACATTCGTGATCTATAGTCCCAATTGTCCATAATTACCAGACCACCCCCCCTTGTCTGGTTTGCACACCCTAACATCAGATGACCTTAGGAGGTTCAATGCCTCCCATTCCTGCTTTGACACATTTAACTGATCACTTCTATATTACAGACCCCCCTTATTAAAAAATCCTCTAGAGGTCATAGCCTGTAGGTCAAGTTCAATCAGATTTTCAAAAGATTGTAAAGTGGGGTGCAAGGGAGGGTTAAATGGTCTAGGAATGGTCAAAGGATGTTTTACTGAATTGTGATTGTGTCCTAATAAAATTTGCAAATTAAGCTTTCTAATAAAGCATTTAAAGTCCACTAAGGTCTTTGCTAAGTTCACGTTACAACTTGGAACAAACGTATATCCTTTAGCAAGCAGTTCAATCAATTCAGGTGCAACACAAGCTGTTGAAAAGTTATAAATCTTAAAGTCACCCATTGAATTGACAATGATATCCAAATTATTGTGGATATCAGATTCTAACATTTCCTCTTGTTTACTATTTTTTGTTCTTCCACTGGTAACTTTGGTTCCTCTGGTTGGGAAGAGCTCTTGCTTGTTGAGTTTTGTGAAAATGTTGACTTGCTTATATGTGGTTTTAACGTCATTTTTCACTATTTATCTTTTGTATTTTATTCATGACTGCATCCCACTGTAAATATATATATTTATCTTTTGTATATTTGTCTTAGAACTGACAGTGATAGAATGTTTGCTGATACCTTGTTTTTTAACAGCAAGTGAATTGAATGAAGGGTGAAATCCTTGTGGTATTTAATTATTTAATTGTCTAATTAGTTAAGTACAGTTGGGATAGGGCACAATTAGTCGTGTGTTGCTCCTATCTTAGTATTTTAAGAGTGTTTTTATATTTATTGTATTTTCTTGTCTGAAGAAGTCTGGATTGTAGGCAGACGAACAGTTTGTGTGAATTAAAAAAGCAGCTTAATGTATCTACAATTTGCAGCCTCCTTTTCTTGTACCGGACTTTTTTTGAGTTTTGGTAGTTAGTAGAGTCTTTTCTTGTCTTTTTGTCAGTACATTGTTTGAGTGCCCTGTTTGGAGTATGGTATCAGTTCTACAGCTGCTGGTACTGTCTCAATAGATGTGTTGTGAAGTATGTACATGCCTGTGTGATTTGGGGTAATTGCAATGGAGAACAGAGGAGTAGGAGTGTCGGATCTCTTATCAGCATACCCCACAAGTACCCTAATTTTGACTTATACTTTTGCTGTGACATACTACAATCCATAATGTTTTTTTGAAAAACCTGTTGGATGCTTATGAACAAATAATGATACTCACTGCAATTAAAAACTTATTTATTTACAGAAAAAGTGCTGTGGCATTTGCTTAAAGTACTGAGCTCTGTAGTCTGTATTCTCAGATAGGTAGTGGGCTCTGTTTTTACTGCAGTCAACCGTGTGTGTGTGTGTGTGTGTGTGTGTGTGTGTGTGTGTGTGTGTGTGTGTGTGTGTGTGTGTGTGTGTGTGTGTGTGTGTGTGTTTGTGTGTGTGTGTGTGTGTGTGTGTGCGTGTGTGTGTGTGTGTGTGTGTGTGTGTGTGTGTGTGTGTGTGTGTGTGTGTGCTAGCCAGCAGAGCATAAGTGTGCATCCTACACTTACCACTCTAATCCCATGGATTGACAGTATTTATCCCTGGTTTGTCATCTATATCTCTAATGGACACATGTAACCTGTAAATGGTTCATATCACAAACCCCTGCTTACAGTTATCAAGGGTAGCAGAACTTGTCAGAGATTTGGGATGCATGGCTAGGCTTAAAAAGGCCCTTGTGGTTGTTAGCCTAGTAAACACCTATGAACACCTATTAAATTAATGCTAATTCATGTAGTCTCATTTTGTGAGCTTACTAAATCAGTAATATTGCTATTTTCCAAAGTATCTGATTTGGAAGCCTTCTCCATGGGTCTGTTGCTGAAAGGATGAAAGATACACTAGTATACAACTAAGGCACACTACATAAAGCAATAGTAACAGAAAGTACTGGGTCACATCACAAGTTTGGTAGGTCATTGTTAAAAGAAACTGAGAACTGTTTCATTGTTGTGTAAAGCTTGGTGTTAAATACCATAGTTCAAGTTATGCTATAACAGAATAACTATGCAAAGATAATCACGTGAGCAGTCAGTATGCAATTTAAATAGAATATTTTACTGTGCACATTTTAAGAAATGGATAGATTGGCCTAAACTCTGCATCGATGTGTGTTTTTTTTAGAAATAATTCCTGGGAAATGCTATTTAGAAGTGAAAAGACATGAAGGAACAGTTTTAGTGGCACACCAAGCTGTGATTTGTTTGATTTCTATTGTCATGCAAAGCTGACTAATTATTCGAATCTAGCCAGGCTGGCAATGTGAGACTGCAACTCATTGATAGAGAGGATATGGGAGAAGTAACTTGGCCAGGAACTGGAACTTGTAAAACTGGTCTTTCTAATAAAAAATCTTTTTTATCTCAGTAATTTGTTGACACATTTTGCAAGCTTCAACTCAGTGCAGACCAGTCAATGGCACATAATCTGCAGGCTCTCAAACTTGGCAGCTTTTTTTAAGTGTTCTATTCTAAATTCTAAGTGAATGGAAGTCTAGTCTGACAACAAATGGTAGGTGTACTTGTTCACAGAATCTGTACTCTTGTAGCACATCATGGGACAGATTTAGCTTTCCAAAGGAATAAGAATGTCTGCCCCATTGAGGGCAGAAGAGCATAAACAAATACAAAATGCTTTGGGATGGGCAGTAATTCATGGCAAGAGAAAAAAAATATGTTTTTTTTTCACCATTTGCCCATAGTGATCTTTTAAGGGGTAAAATAAAACATTTCAAGGCTTTACTAGAAAAGTTTACTCAGACTCTGCCATAGACTGCTGTGAGAGAAATGTTAGTTTATTTTTGCTTTCTTGCATTTTGAATTGCTCCATTGTCTTGTTCTAGTTTTTATATTCTGGTGTATTTTTTATTATGTGTTTTACTTGTATTCTGCTTTTAATTGCATATTTAAATTGGGAAAGAGACCACAGCTGTGTCTTTTGTGAGTTATGTAGAAATTAAATTTTCTCCCACCCTGGTGGTGGTGTGTTTTTAAACTCAACTGTCTTTCTACTTGCCTGCCCCTTATGTCAATTTGTCCACATATTTTCTCCCTCTACTCTTTCATTGGCTATTGTGAGTAAATGCAAAATTATCATTTTGAGAAATCACTTCCATTCAGCTTTTTAAGTTTATTGTCCATCCCATTGGTTTCCATTGAGCCAGAATACAAAGTGCCAACTCCTTCCAGTCTATCTTGTGCTTGTAAAATCAGTGGCTCTCCACTTCGATTGCTAATGCTTAAGTTACTCCCTTTCATATCTAACTGCTTACTTAGTGCACACTGCAACGCTTAGGATATTAACCCATTTTCCATCTTACATCTAAAAATCTGTAAAATCTAGTCCAAGACCACCAATTATTGGACAGCCCACATTCTACTCTCTCAGTAGTGATCTCGGGATTAGTGCTTCTGTTTTGCTCCAGGTGAGAGAATAATCTTAGGGACATTATTTCCTGGGGACTGCTGATCACCAAAAAGCTTGATAACTGCTTCATAGGTGCCAGTTTGGAATTTGTTCTTATATTTTGCTCCTGGTGAGAGAAGGAGCAGAGTGCAATGATTTTTGACTGCTTCTGTTTGGACAGTGAGTGCCTGTGTTGGACCTTCTTGACTGGTCTGGTTGCTATATCAAGGCATCTACCAGGAAAAGGCTACAAGAAGCCTATAGTCCTCTGCATCCTCTGTGACAAGAAGATTGATCACCAAAGAACATGTGGCCTGTTTCTCATCTTGGGATTTGGGCCACTTTTTGCTTCTATTGAGAGAAGAAGCAAAGGAGCATTGTATCCCAGCAGCATTAAGCAGTGTTGAGACCAGTACTAGTAGTAGCCAGGCAGTAGCCAATCAGATGACTGCCCTCTTTCATTATTCTTGACAAAGCTAATTCTTTTTTTTTTCAGTAAGTACTGCTTATTAAGCTCTTGTCTAACCTAAATTCAAAATATCTCCCTAAATAACTTATCCATAAATCATAAAGGGTCTACTTTAGTTGTTTCCCCTCAGGTGTTTGGCAGTGTCCTGTATAGATGCAGACACCTTGACTTGACATGTTCCCTGTAAAATAACCCCTGAAATATCATCAATAAGTAGTTGTACACAGGGCAACTAGTTTACAGTGACAAGCACTGCTCCCAGAGTTGCAACCAGATACTTCTTACATTACTTTATATTCTCACTGCAATCAACTAATCAATTAAAAATGGCCTGTTGCCATGGATGTGAACTTTCCCACTATCTCTGCTTCCAGCTTGATGGACATCACTGGAGGCAAAGCTGTCACATAGAAGCAATCCTAATGTCAATCGGGTTGTCAGTAGTACACATGTTGCACCCATCACATACACTACAAAGCAGACACATAGACTCCCATATGTTGAAGCACTTAAATGTAACCTTCCTAAACCCCAAAGACCTCCTAGACAAAGTACACATAACAAATACCCTCAACAGCCCCAAATGCTCTCTTTCAAAACAACATCCACATCAACACATGCAGCCATATCTCATGTAGCCTCTACTTGTAAGTCCATAAGGTAAGCCACCACACAATCCATCATTCTGATTATTGGAGACTCCAGTGTGAGACATATTGATGTCCCTCTCACCAGGCTAAGTAAGGAGAAAGTCACAGTCAGTTGCTTATCAGGGGCCATGATCTTCTGCATTACACATGCATTCAGGTAATTGTATCAAAAGTACCAGTATGACTCAGTCATAGTCCACGTGGGTGTAAATGACCTGAGACATACCCCCCTAGACTATATGAACAGAGAAATCATGGAGCTTCCAGAATTTGTGTCCCAGGCTGGTATGAGCCTAGCATTGAGCAGCATTTTACCTTATACAGGGATGATGCCACAATATAAACAGAAGAGGACTGACTTTAATAATTGGCTATTTTCTGGTGTCATACTTAGAGGGTGCAACATTTGTCAGTATGGAAAGAGATGGCCAACAGGCCATGCTGCTTTGCCAGGGATGGTTTTTACCTCTCCCTTCTAGGCATTTGAATATTAGATAAAACATTGTCCTCCCCCCATACTGCCTTTTTTAGGCAATGCCAAACTGAAAATACTGCTGGAATAGCAAATACAACAAGCACTCCTCACCCTAGATAATGCTGATATATGATGCAGGACTATAATGCCTTCTACACATTTAGACCAGCTACTACACATATAGTGACAAAAGGTGGAGGTGTCTTGATTTACATCAAAAATAAATATACCTTAATACTGGTCAAACAGAACAATGTACTGAGCTTCTCCACATAGAAATCACCACAGGCAAAATCCCATACCACTTCTTTGCAACTATAGGCCCCTCTATATGACTCAAGAAACCTATAACATGTATTTAAACTTATTGGAAATACTCGCCATCCAACCCAATGCCATATTCATGGGTGACTTTAATTACCCAGCTATTATCTGGAAATCATATACAACACCAAACTTGCAGGAGAAGGGATTCCTGGATTTTGTAAACAAACTCCCTGGACCAGATTGTCACTACGCTGAACAGGGGTACAAACATACTGGATCTGGTCCTCACTAAAATGGGAGACTGCTGCACATCCTCTAGTGTAATGTTTTCTCTGGTAAGGTCAGATGACAAAATGGTCTCCTTTGAAGTAAAAATAAAACCTGGAACCCCAGATAACCCTGGAAGTTCCAGGAACTACTCTAAGGCCAATTTCCTACTATTAAGTGATAACCTGGCAACATTTCAATCCCCCTAAACCCTGAGAACACTTCTGCCTACTTGGAACTGTTCACAGAAACCCTATACAATCATGTTAATAGTTGCATAGAGGCAGCTGTATCCACCAGGAGGATGTACAGAACTAACTCAAAAAACAAGCCAACCTAGCAGAATTACAATATCAATAGGCTGTATAACAGAAGGGAGAAAATCATGGCAAAAATTAGGAGGTTTAGCACCAAATAGGATAAAAGCACTCTCATAAAATTAAACAAACAACTTGGAGGACAAACTCGGAAAACCACAGGCTGAAGGCTCTCAGTCCACTCCAACAAACAACCGCAAATGGTTATAAATAAATTTATTGTAAGTGCTTTCGCTGGTAGAAAATTCACCGGCTTCTTCAGACAAAAAACTTTTTTACCATAAAACACACTTTTAAAAGTACATTTGAAAACCAGGCTATCAATGAAAAACAGTGAGCCTCGTGATGTCATGCAAGCATTTGAAAATTATTATGGTCATTGTAATGGTCTAACGCTGTGTTGCTTTAATTTTCAAATGCTTGCATGACATCACGAGGCTCAATGTTTTTCATTGGTAAAAAGGTTTTTTGTCTGAAGAAGCTGGAGAATTCATGCATGAATGGGCGTACCTTCGTTGAAGGTTGTGCTTCAGGCCTGGCAAGCCGGTACATAAAAATCAACTGCCAATCATTAGCGGACCGGAGTTCCGCTGTGGCAACCCCTAACCGGGAAAAGCCAAAAGACACAAACAAACATAGGATATATAGTAAGAAACTGCAAAATTATCTGCTCTGTAGCATTGCATTTTCCTATGTTCCTGGAAAACTGTGTCTGGTATTAAAGGTGTTTACTGAAAAATAGCATAGGGTTATATTATCACTAATATTTGCCATTCTAGTATTTCTTTTATTTTATTTTATTCTCCAATTATTTATTTTATCCCTTTCAAGATTATGGGAGAGATTGAGCCTATTCCAGCACTTAGTGAATGCAAGGCTGGATGTCAGTCTCTTGCAGGATAGACATGCATACTTCCTCAAGCATTCTGTATGTACACCTGCAGGCAACTTGAAGGCTTATCAGTTCACTTTTTTAATTTCTCCAAGTCTTTTGGGTTTCTAATACCATGAGGGGAATGGACCTTATTCCTAAGTCAGAGTATGATTAACGTTCATGAAATTAGTATTGTTTCAGTCTTTTATGTTAGCCAAAAGTGCTTTTCTTAGCACCTGCAATGTGCCTAAAAATGACTCCTTCTGCAATTAATATGGAGTTACATGCATCAGTAACATATCTAAGTATGATTGTAAATTCTTTTTTATAAGAACCATTGCTCCTACTATTATCGGAACTGTCTGGGTATCATTGTTCCACATTACCCTTGTTTCTGCCTGCAAATGCTGGTATTTTATGACTTTGGGTCTCTCTGCACGTAAGACACTGTATTCACTGGGTGTAACAATTTCAGTGATTAATGCTACTTTTGTCTTCTTTTCATGGACTACTATATCTGTTTTTCTCGCATCTATTTTTTTGAACTGTTGGTAATACGTGATGCCATGTGATATAGCCTTCATCATTTTCGATGATGCTTTGTGGCTCATGTTTCCAGTGTTTTTCAGCTCCTTCACTATTATGTTTGCACAATCAGCAGTGCAACAGTCTTGCCACATTATTATGCCTTTTGGTATGGAGTCCTTCTGCCATTAGTGTATCAAACCAGTGACAAGATGTGCCACTATTTACAATTCTGTTTTACAAAACATACATTTGTCTGTTTCTCCCACATGTTCAATGGACTTTCTAAACCAATGTGTATGTAATCCACTATCTTGGACTGCCAATATTAACCTTTCATCTTTTGCTTTAAATTCACCTCTCCTTAACCATTCCTATGTTCAATCCTGATCAACATGAGGATGTTCCAAGAGTTTTCTGTACTTGCAACTATATTTATGCATTTTCCACATTTCTTGCCTTCTCATCTGATCCTTCACCTTGTATTCTTTCTTTTGTTTTTTTGGCACATTCAGTTACTGCCTGATTTTTATCGACTTCTGGTTTGATTTCCATTCCCACTTGACACTGATATGCTTCTGCTAAACTCAGCAGGGAAATCATCTTAGACTTATTCTCCTCATGTTTTAAAACATTCACTAAATTTGGGTCTTATGAGGTCAGCAGATATGTATGCAGTCCTACAATTGCAGAACTATATATGTAATCAGTTTTGAGGAGACCCATACCTCCTTCAGAACTGGGAATATATAGTCTTGGTATACACTGATTTTTATAAATCATTTGATAAGCATGAAGCATCCTTCTTATTTTCCTGTCCAACCAATTCAACACCTTTTGGGGTCAGTCAGTCACTCCAAAAGTGTAAGTTAGGACAGGAAGAGCAAATTGGTTTATAGCTTGGACTTTGTTCCTAGATGTCAATGCTGTTTTCAGTATTAATTTTCTAAAATATTCCTTACTAAGTTTTATTTGCATTTCTTCATGTTTTATTGTTGATCTTCATCAGTTCCCAAATATTTATATTCTCTCCTCTTGCTCAAGTTCTTTTTTTATATGAACCTATGAACCAGTATAGGGTGTATTTTATACATTTTTAAGCACTCTTTGATCCATGAATGTGGGCTACTGTCAAATGATTTTTTGTAGTCTATCCATGCTGCACTTAGATTGTTCCTCTTTTTACAGTTCTCCATAATGACTTTATTTAACAACAAATGATCCTTTGTTCCATACAACTTTCTTTTGTTACTCATTTGTTCTATTGCCATGATTGAGTTTTCTTCTAAATGGCTATAAACTCTTGTCAGCATCACTTCCAGCGTATAGTTTATACATCATCGGAAGGCAAGTTATTGGTCTATAGTTTTTAGGAGAGTTGGCAGATTCGCTCTTAAGTAGGAGTATTGCTTTCCCTGTTGGTAGCCAAATTGGTGTCTGTTCAGGGTGTTCATATACATAGTTCTTACTCTTAGCTAAATCTTCATGTAAAGATGTAAATACTTTTAGCCCGATGTTAGGTACTACATCTGGGCCTGGAGTTTTCCAATTAGGAGCTTTTCTTAACTTTGTTTCAATCTCTCTGACTGTTACTTCATCCCATTTCATATACTGTGTATTTTAACTTCTTATTCTTTCTTTTACTTCTTCTATCCATTTAGTATCTTTGTTATGTTCCACAGGATATTCATAGATATTACTCCAAAATGTAGCTATGCCTTTATTTTGGTGGTGTTTAAATTCCATTTGTCTTGTTTCCCATTTTTCTTTTAAACTTTTTTAGGTAATCAATAAATTGCTTATTTTGTAGTTTTTCTTTATATTTATCTGTATATCTTTTATTTTTTTCTGCTTGTGCTATTTTTATTATTTGCAATAGTGCACAATAGATCCTGATTTGTTCTGATACTGCACATTGCTTTTAACACATCTATCTTTCTGAGTATTTTTGTTGATCTGTTCCCTCTTCTGTACTCTTCTAACAGTGACACTTCTTGTCTTAATTGCTTTATAGTTTTCTCTATTTGATACTTCCATGATGGAATTTGATTTCTCCCCTTCCTTTCCCTCACTGCCCTGTGTTTTTGTGGTAAGACTTTGTTATTAATTTAACCACACAGTAATATATCCTATATACTTCTGTTATATTGCATAAATCTCTATGAACAGCCCTAATTACTGTGTTCATTTGTTTTATCAAACTTCTAACTTTTTGAGTTTTTCTGACTTTCTGTAGTCTGTTTCTTTCATTGATCTTAATATGTCTGTCCATCTCTATTAAATCAAACATCTCTTCTCTTAGATCATTTTCTTCTAAACTGAAAGCACATTCTTTGTTCTCCATTTCCTGCGGGCATTCTACAGTAAGATCCAGAGCATCTTCCTGTGCCGCATTCTGTTCAGTTTCATCCTGTGTCCTCCATTGTTCTTTCATATGGGAGCTCATATTGGCTTAACACTCCGCAACATAGACTATGTCAGAGTTGCCACAATTTCCTGTTCAATCCCTTGCTGTGCAACTCCAACTGAACTTTTGTACTGGTTTCCTGTGAAAGACTCCAAAGTATCTTCATATGGCAACTGATATGTTTCCCACTCCATTTGTTTCTTCTTAATCTGGGAATCCATTGGTCTATCCTGCTCTGATAACATCAAGAGTTAGATTTTGTACACTAAATCATTCACTTTGCAGGAAATCTATAACTACAGTTTCTATTTCTTGAACTTCTCCATTACTAATCCTCTTATCTACTTTTCCACTTTGTTTTCTTATTTTTTTGTATTGTAAAATTTCCATATCCGGATACCTTTCTCTGTATTTTTCTTCAAATATCTTTGGTGCTGCTCTTTTTGTATTGATTAGTTTTGCTTTCTGCTTTGCATAAATATTGCACCATATTAAATATCTTTTTCTTTCCCATGTCCATATTTCTTCTTTAGATGTCTCCTGCTCCTCCTGTTTCTCTTTACTTGGGGAACTTATTTTTCCATTATTCTGTGATATAGCCTGTGTTAGACTTTCTACACTAAATCATTCACTTCGCAGGTATTCCATAACTTCTATTTTGTAACTTCTGCTTAACTAATCTTCTGTTTTATGTTCCATGTTTGTGATCTTATTTGTTGTATTGTGAAATTTTCCATATCTAGATGCCTCTGCTTGTATTTCTCTTTGAATATCTTTGGAGCTGCCTTTTTTTGTGTTGGTCAATTTTGCATTTTCCTTTGCAAAAATGTTGTACCATATCAGATCTCTCTTTCTTTCTTTCCCATGCTCGTATTTCTCTTTTATACCTTCCAAAATCTCTAGATTTTAGTTCTGTATATTTCCATACTTCCTCAGTCACTTTATTTTCAAAACAGCCCAAGGTTTCTTGGTCTATATAATGTTTTTCATAAATATGTTGTATTAATGAACACCATTTTTTTATTTAAGCTTCTCACAGTTTTCTTGTGCAAGTATTTTCTTTCCTCTAATTTCTCTCTTAATCTTTTTGAATTTGGGATGTAGTAGCAATTCAAAACATTTTGCAACCACCCACACAGGGAGTATACACAGACTCTGCAAGGCAAGCATTACAGCAGAGAACCAAACTGGAGAAGTAAGTGCTGTGAGCAGCAACCATAACTGATACACCACCAAACTATCCATGCTGTAACCTAAGCTGGAATTCTGCATATTAAACTTTCACTCACCCAGAATTACACAACTAAAAGGATTAGATTTGTTAACAGAACTCTGTAATGGACTGATATCCCATCTAGCATTGGTTCCTTGCCTTATTCCCAGTGAATGGCAGAGCAGGTTCCAACTTCCCCAGCATAGTAAATAGCACAAAATAGTTCTCAGATAATGAATTAATGAATGTTATTCAACACATTCAAATACTATCGATCATGGTTGCTATATTTCATTCACTGACATATTTAATAGTAGCTCTTGACTGACTGCATTGGGATTAAGAGGTTTTGGTCCAACAGTTTGGAAATCATATTCCTTATGTCATTAATGGACTATTGAGTGTATAAATGATGTTTATGTAAATATGCATTAATTTCCTGTCTCATGAGTGAAGCTTCATTGTGATACAGTTCACTTCCAAGTATTTTATGCTCTACAGTTTTCATAATGACTTAGAGAAGAGACTGCTACATATTGCAGCTTTATAGACATAGCTTTCAGAATACTAGCTTGGACCTTCTCTGGGAATAGGGTCTACCTAGTGGACTGAACCAAGTTAGCAAAAGTAAACAAATGCATAAATAATAGGATTTTAAGAATTGCAAAATTCTTTACCGGTCTGTAGTTAAAGATATGTTCAGATGCATTCCTGTACAAAACATTCATTGCACAAAATTATTTAAAGTTAGTATAGCTTTTCGGTGACAACAGTGGGATTATCAAACACACACACACACACACACACACACACACACACACACACACACACACACACACACACACACACACAAACACACACACACACACACACACACACACACAATCAGAAAATCATTCTTCTAGTGCACTGTGAAACTATAGCTGGGCAAGTATATTCTTTAAAAAAGGCATTAGTGTCACAAGCCTGGACAGAACTCTGCTCAGTATCTGTGGACACAGTGTCAGTGGCTGTAGATAGCTACTGGGAACTTTGAGCTATCATTTTTCATAATCAGAAAATTATTAAAGGAAGTTCTTCCAAGCTCCAGCACTAAGTAATATAAGGGTGCACTGTAGGAGTGCCCTGCTGTGCAACATTGCTGTCTGTAATCCACGCCATACAGTGATTCCGATATGCAGCTTCATAAAATGAAATGGGATAGCCTCATGAGTATCATCTTTCGTTGAATTTATTATTCATAGTTTGTGGAATTTTGTGAAATAACAATTGCTGCTGGTTTATTGTTTTTGATCTAAACTTTAATGTTTCAGGAAAAGCACCCTAATCTTGAAATTTATTGAATTTCTGTTTCTCTGCTGTGGAGCCTTTCCCAGAAAAAATGGTGTTGCTGGCTTGCAGGACTACTTGGAGGTTAAGCTATAAAGCTAATGACAGACTATTTCCTGTAGATCTGTAGTCCATTCCCAGAATCTTCATTTATGTTTTGTTCCCAGTCATCAGATTTTGTCGTTTTTGTAATGGACCTATTATTCTAGGAGTATTCCTTGGAGGACATTGTTCATAGCCAAAACCAAACATAAATGCATTGTGAGTTTTCCATAAAATACTTACTCTCTGCCTTTAGAACTGCAGTTTTGATGAATTTATTGATGACACTCGGTTTGGAAAGGTTTTGAGGGAGCACCATTTCTTATACATATCAAGCATAAATGGCTACATTTTGCTTACATTATGGCACAAGTTATTTAATTTGCTTCACTGCAGTAGTTACTGCTTTATTCATAAAGCAGAAGGAAAAAACTTAAAACATGTGGCTGTACCTGGTGAATAGAACTGAAGCATGAATAGTAATAATTCCGTTTTTATTTATTTTTGTTAATTTATAATGTACTTTATTTTCCCCACTCCCTTTGTGTAAGGCAGATTTTGAGTTAAAGCAATTGTTTTATATATCTGTTTTCCGATGTCCACATATTTGACTTGAAATGTTTACTGCAAGGTGGTACATCAACACAGCTACTACTGTCCTACAGTATTTTGCTCTCCAGTTAGGTTCTTGGCTGCGATGCAGTTTTAGACTGAGTCAGCACATTCTCCTTGAATATGATTGGGTTTCACAGGTGGTTTTATTTCATGCTAGAGATGCCATGTAGGTGAATTACTGATATTTTAATTTGCCAACAACTGTACATGTCATATGTGAGTGTCGGTGTGCATTCTGTAATAGGCTAGTAGGCCATCTAGGATTAGTTTCTACGTTTTGAACTCACTGAGTGCTGTTTTAAGCTTTGGCTCCCCTGAAACACATAAATCGACTAATTGGATAATCAGAAAATGAATTAGGCTTATTGTACCTCTTTTAATTCTGTATTGGTTGTGATAACCTGTGTGTAGATGTTATCCAATAGACATCAAGAGTGTACACTTGTTACATGTTCTTTGGGAAAAAAAGACTGCCTGCATTACTACAAAACATTCAGTACATAATGCATTTTACTACATGTCAGATGTGTTCATTAGGTGCTACTATGTTTCAACAAGATAAAAAAGCAAAAGTTTTACATAGATGAAGCAAACTGGTCAAAGCTTTGACCAGCTGGGAAGGACAAATAAAAACAATTTTTTCAGTTGGCAAGTTTCCTCCAAAATGTATTAACTCAAGGGTTGCACAGCCGTAGAGAAAAATTAAAACGGAAAAAAATGAATTACTCATGTTGCAAAAATAGAAATTATACCAGCAGTGTTTTTTTTTTTATGGTGAACAGTTATTGGCGAGTTGGTTAACAAGGAAGAGTACTCAATGAGTTGAAGCATCATCCATTTTAGACTTGAGCTAGGGTCGGGAGCCTGTTTGTAATATAATGTGGATCTTTTTTTTTAAATACAAAATAGCTCCTGATGTCTTAGGCTTCAGTGTTTGAAAAAAAATAGCACCAAATGCCCATTTTAAGTAATGCGAGTGAAATAAAACTGGAAACAGTTGCACACCTTAAGGCCTATATACCAGAAGGGACAATCATGTTGCAAGAGATTTGCATTGGGGATTGTGCAAATACAATACAGAAGTAGCTGATAAGCATTAGAAAAATAAACCATAAAGTATTATAGAGAAAATGATCGGCAGTACATTTTTATGGTGCCGAGTTGCCAGCCTGACGCCCAACCTTCATCGAAGGCACGCCCATTCACGCATGTCTTTCGAACGCCACTCGACAGTGGGGAGGACATGCAGACTCCACACAGAAGGCACTCCAGCCGAGAATCAAACAGAAGAACCTCTTGCTGTGAGGCAACAATGCTACCGCTGCACCACCAGATATAGTTGTCCTTGAAAAAAGACAAACGTAGCATTGATTACTGAAATCACTACACCCAGTTATTAGTGTCTTACATACAGAGTGACACAAAGTCATAAAATACCAGGCTTTCCAAGCAGAAATAAGATAGATGTGGAAGAGGGCTAAGCAGAGAGTTCAATAATAGTAGGATCAACAGATCTAATAAAAAGGAATTTACAGTCATACTTAGATATGCTATCAATACATGTAACCTTGTATAGATTACAGAAGGAGGCAATTCTGGGCACAGTCCAGTTGCTGAAGACAGCACTCTTGGTTAACATCAAAGAATGAAAGAATACTAATTTCATGAACTCTAATCATACCCTGACTAAGAGATGGGGTCCATTCCCGTCATGGTATTAGAAACCTGAAGGCTTGGAGAAATTAAACTAAGGGAGAGAAATTCCAGGGCTCCTAGAAATTACATGACTATGCTAACACCAGCAAGTTTATTGCTATGACAATGACCCTTCTAGTGGATATTGTCCTTATACCATTGTGCCTCCTATGACCTGTTTGGAAATGCCCTGCTTATTTCAGGAAGGCCATTTCAGCATGCAATGGCATGGAATTGTAATCCCTTTCAGTGCCACCAATACTGTGAGGGCCAGAGGCACACGTTTTAAATCTGCCATGAATAAATATGATGACCATCAGGGATATGGTCTCAAGATCCATGCCTTTAGCACCAGTATATGTAATGGACAGACACAATCATCCTTTGATCTGCTCCACTGTCCATATAAATGTTAGTAAACAGCAATATCAAATTACTCAGACAGCAATATCAAATTAAAATATAAAGGGTTCAGTCTTATGGGTTGCAGGACATTTCCTTGTGGCCACAAGTGATTGAGGACACATAGCTGAACTGTATTTCAGCTACAGAAGATTATGGTTGTGATAAATTCACCGTGGGCAAAGAGAAGCACACAGCACCCTGCCTGCAGCAGGAATAACCCAGTACCATGGTATGTGAATGGAATGTGTAAGACCTTTCAGACTTGGGTCTTCCACAGACAAGCAGGCAGATGCCTGGTGCCCACAGCTGAAGGTGGTACTAGGATGCCATTCTGTACATCTTCCTGAACTTGTTACCATGCTACACCACGAACAAAGTTTGTCAGATGCCCCAGAGGACCCCTTTTCAGGAAAATGACTGTCTCTCCCCATAGGAGAGCCACTGTACTTAGGAAACATTGTCTAAAACATATACAGGTGTACAAGTGTGACTAATGCAATTTGTAAGATGCCCTCCATGTTGATGAATATTTCTACAAGTTGCAGTTACATAATCATGTACTGTACACCAAGCACAGCACCCATCAGTCTCTCAACACATCAATAAAAACATTGCCTGTTGGACACTGCATTTCCTTGACACTGACATGCCAACCACACATCCTGTTGCAGGTGACTGCCATAGTGCCTGCTGTCCTTAGGATTCTGGGAGCCATGACATTGTTTTCTCCCTGCACTTGGTTATTCCGGCTTTGGGCACAGCACTGGCTTTGCTGTGCCCATAGTGAATTTCCCACAACAGTGTGTTTATGCACCTGAAATGTAATTCAGATGTGTCCTCAATCAATTGTCCCCAATCAGTTTTCCCCACTGAGAAATGTCCCACAACCTATAAGCCTGAACCTGGTTATTCCTGAAATAAACAATGCTGGAGCATTGTGCCAAGCTAGCTTTGGCCTTTTAGAATTTGTTAAAATGTCTTCTTCAGGAAATAACAATAAGAAAAAAAAAACATAATTCAATTTTCTATATAATAAATTCACTTTCCTCTTTAGTCACGGTTAAACCAAAATATTATATCTATTGAGCACTTCTTTTGAACTGTGTTTAGGATATGATTTCTTCTAAATATGATTATACTATTTCTGTGTCTTCTGATGACAGGTATTTCTCAAAGGTAACTGATATATTTTATTTTGTAAAATTTCTGCTGTTGAATTCACAACAAAGATTAGTCTTTTCTACCATATTAAACAAATAAGTGTAACATATTTCACAGCATTCATTCTGTCATAATCTAGCTGCAGATTATAGCACAATGATCTCAAGTCTAGCTTGATGAATATAGTTGCTTCATTCAATTCATGTACATTACCATCTGTGGTTGGGGCTATATCCTCCTCTGGTTATTGTTGTTTCTGCTCATCACATACCTGTAAGTTCTGGTATGCTGAATGCATGTAAATGGCATAATTGAAAGGCTTGTTTTCTCTTACCATCAAGCAATATCTACAGAAATCCAATTTTTTTTCTCAGATTTTTTGGGTTTGTTATGGTGAATTTTACCTTGAACAATACAGCTTACCTATGAGGGTGATGCCTGAATAGGTAAATGTTGCTAGGACTGGGCAAATCTACTATTACTGATAGTCAAGTAGTGGTTGTTAGTTAGGTACTCAAGAGTTAGTTTAAGATGTCTTTTGTTTTCCTTATCTTTTTAAGAAAATCCCATTGTTTAACTGAGCTTTTTATTGTAATGCTGTGCTGTATTCTGAGTGTAATTAAATTTGAAGCACTGATTGTGCATGCAGGCATATATGTACATGGTTATACTTTGACAGTTGTCAAAACCCACTTACTGTCACTGGCTTTTTTTTATTCAGATTTACATTACTCACTTCTCTGGCACTTCCTTGTTTATTTATTTCCACATCTTATTTTCTGGACTAGAAGTTATATACCAAAGTGTTTGATGTCTGGTCATTTTTGCTTTGTGGAAAGAATGGTTCTACAAAATATTACTGTGTTGTACTGATTTTAGTACTGGGTTGCCAATGGCAGCAGCTTGTTATACTTTTTAAAAAATTAGTTAAACAGATCTTTTTCATGGAGGTTGTACTTTACCATTAAAAAATCAATTTATCCAGTCAAATAGCCCAACTGGTGGGCAATTCTTAAACATGGTGTATAATATATTGTATCTCTTCGATGGCTCTCACACTTTTTCCCTCTAGTCTGAATGTTAAGTTGCTAACTGCTGTGGTTATTTGAGGTTTCCTTCTTCCCCACTGTGTTCTTTCCTCCTTAAGTTCTTCACAATTCATTCTTTGCCTAATACAGACTGATACTTCTTTTCTAGTGTACCTTTTCTGTCTTGCCCAGACAAGTGATTCACTTGTCCAGTTTTCTGTCACACCTACTTTGTCTGCCCCCACTCGCAAGTTTCAATATTGGAAGCTCTACCATTTTCGTGTTTAAACTCTTGTCAATCCTCAACACGACCCTCTCCCCTTCATGATGTCTTGCCTGTTGCTGATTTGTCTGTTGACTACTTTTAGGTTCTGACTTATATTTAACTTCTATTTACCTACTATATCTTCTGTCTGTTGCCTAGTTATATGAGTCAGAAGTTAAAAGTGGTTGACTCATATTTCACCTCTATGTACCTTCTGTGTCTTCTGTCTATTGTCCAGTTGTCTGTCAACAACTTTTAAATTCTGATTCATATTTCACCCCTGTGTACCTGCTATATCGTCTTTCTGTTGTCCAGTTGACTGTCGACCACCTTTAAGTTCTGATTCATATTTCACTCTACGTATCTCCTACATCTTTTGCCCTCTCCAACCATTCTTGTACCTCCCTGTCTGCTGCTCTCTTTGATTGCTTGCTGAAGTCCTGCTTGGGTCCAGTTTAATGATGTAATCATCATTTGATTACATTTGCATTTTATATTTTAGCAGGTTTGTCCCACCTAGAGAGAGGTGAATTCCAACAGTGGCAAGGCAGGCAGGCACTGTGGTCCTGTTCATTACCCATATTTACTGTTCTATTAGTCAGTGCTAGTAGTAATTCTACTAAGACCACTACATATCCCAGTTCCTTACAGTTTCTGGCCACTTCCTTTGCCCTTCTCCGTGACCTTTCTTTAGATTTAACTGAAAATTCTTTAGAGCCCTAAATTACTGTTATCAGCCATGATATGTTTATTTTCTTCCTAGCTTTCTTTGTCTGATCTCAGTCTTGGGATAATTTTCATTGCCACTCTACCACTCCATTCTGACTTGCCTTCCCACCAGACAGTCATTAAGGAGTCTCTGTCCCCCTTCTCCTGGCTGCAGTCCATCATAATCGCCCCATGTTAGCTCTCCTACTCACTAATCCTAAGCTATTTTTGAGCTATTTTTCTTCTCATGCAGCTGAACATCAGCTGCCCCCAGTGCATCTCCTCTTTTGCTGGATTTATCTATGCTTCCTGACATCTTCCTGGACTTGGAAAGTGTTGTAGTTGTGGGCAGCAAAGATATCCAACTGCCCCAGGACAGTGTCATATTACTGTCATGGACATTTTCTATAGTTAGTCCCACCCTTTTGTACATGCTCAGCAATATCCTGTGGACCAGACATCAGGACATGTAATGTGCATTAGTAATGAACCAACCACCCCTCACTTCCATAAGGGACTGACATCATTAGAGCTCCCCACCCACCCTATCTAGTACATTGCTGTTGTTGGGCAATTGAAATGCCCTGCACATGTGCCGTCCCACTCTAGCCCCCCAAGATGGGACCATCTTCCCTACCAGCTCCTCAGACAACCAGACTGCTAAGTGAACTTGAGTCTCATGGGCTTTATTCGTCTTTCCCATGGTGCTATCTTTCTCCTATGTTATTTGTGTCATCTGCAGCACTTTTGAAGGCGTCTCTTTTTTCAGCTGTGCCTGACCACTCTATACTGCCTACAAATCTAGCACAACTTCCCGATTTTTTGGCCCCCATGCATTTTTTCCCTGCACTGCCTACAGCCACCTGTTCTTTCTTTTTCTTTTTCCTCTTTCTGATTTTGCTTCACCTCTTTATACCCATTTGCTACATCTATAACACTCTCTCCTTTCCCTTCTGTTTTTGGCATATATGGTATCCCCAGGCCTGTTCTAACGACATCTTATGTCTGTTCATTTTTGCCTTTAACTACCCCTCTCTAGTTGCACTCCCCCACCGATTCTTACTCCTCTTGTTTCCCTCTTCTATTTTCCAGCCTTGCTGCTCTTCCTACTTCCCCTTTTCTCCCTTTTGTATCTTCACACTGCATTGACCCAGATCTTATTATTGCCCTATTTGACTGCCTACAACTGACCGGCTCAGGCTCTGGGGGTCCCTAGTCATCTTGTTCTCCTGAATTACCTCACATTTAGCATCCAAATTCTCCTGCAGCTGCTGCATCCACCTCCATCCTACAGGTTTGCTAGCCAAAATGCAATATCAAACATAGAGCAGCTGGTCAATTTCAGTCTGCCGCAATGCTGCTAAGCCCATTAACCTTTTATTTTCTTTCTCTTCTGTCACTGATCTTTTTGTGTTTATCTGTTTGGAAGCAGTCTGTATGGAATGATTCCTATTTATTAATTCCTAATCTGTCCTTACTTCTACCTGCTTAGTAACTGCTTCCGGATGTCTTGCTTGTACTAAATTCTTATCTTTCTCCTTTGTTTGTATTGCCCCCTCATTACTCTCCTATATGCCTAGCTCTCTCACTATCTAGCTCTTTCTGAGTTTTGCAAAGTAAATATGTAAAAAAGTGGTTTACAAAGAGGTTATGGTTAAAAATTTATTTAACATTTGTTGACCAGGAAATTCCAACTAGGACAGAGCCTATTTTCAGCGGAGGCCTGGGGAGAAAAGCTGCAGGTGCACATCTTTGGGATGAGGGAGGAAACCAGAGCATTCAGAAGAAACCCACGCAAATGCAGGGAGGACATGCAGACTGTGCAGAAGGCAACCCAGCTGAGAGTGGAATTGGAGAACCTCTTGTGGTGAGGTAACAATGCTAACAGCTGCACCACTGCAATGGTGCACCAAAATGCAATATTTTGGAAATATAAATAGACAAACAATAGTGAGAAAATGGGATTCTACTATAAATATTTGCTGCACAATCACAATAAAATAAGTTGAATAACAATTGACTAAGGACATTGTCAGGCTACAACCTATAAATACAGCTTGAAATAACATTTTTCAGGGGGTAAGCCCTCCTGTACTATCTGTGGGAGGGACTACAAGTCCTATCCCCACTAACTTATATTTACAAACTTTACAGTCATACTACAGTGGAGAAATTATTAACTCCCCAAAAGCAGTGCACAGTGGTCTCACACAAACAGTGGGTCTACAACATCTGAGCCAAAAGTATGACCTACACTTAAAATCCTACACTCAGATATTTAGAACTCAATCAGATGGTTATCGGGTGCATGAAGAAAGCCATAAAAGGGTGTCACTTAAATGGATGCTGTCAAAGTTCCCACATTACATTAGCACTGCTTTATTTGAATTGTCTTTGAACAGAAATGTATCCATGCATTTCTCACCAATATTGACTGATTTCACATCTGTCAGTTTACTTGGCAATTGTGGTATTTAATACTTCTCATCCCATGTTAATGTTAGCCCTTATCATCCCAAGTCACAAGTTATCTCTCTCACATTAGTCTTTGGTGATGTTTGCAGTACTGTTTTGTGTCCTTTGGGAAAAAAACATGATTTTACTGCCAGTTAAATTTTTGGCCAGTTCTCTTGAGTATGCTAGAGTTGTTGTTAACAACTGAAATAAACAATTAATGTCAAATGAATGAAGCTATTGAAAGGTTTACTGGACTATGCTTACTGTGCTTTGACTACTAAGGTTGCTCGTACGGTGTCTATGTAGATGACATCAAGCAAGCAGATTCGGAAAGTAAAGAAAACTGCAACATGTTCTGTGAAATATTTAAAGATTCAAAGCAGAAGTGACAGTTTTATATGTACTATGGCTATCATAACTCATGTGAGATGTAACATCTCACTCTGCATGCTTAACTGCTCAGTTATTTACTGTTAATGTCTAACTTGCATAACACATATTCCAGACTGATGGAATAGACAGATGATAGATGATTTCCAGTTATCAAATCAGAGAGAATATCCGCTTATGCTTGCTATCATGTATACTGACCTGTGAAAAACAAAATGCAATGTGTTCATTGCTCATTATTTTACCAGTTAAAATTCTATAGCTGGCATGGGAGACACTGGAAAGTTTTAAAATAATCTTTTTGTCTAGAATCTTTTACATTTTTGTGGCATTTTTCTTCTATCATCTACTACTGCATGGTAATGTAATTTAGATGTTTATCATTTTTAATGTTAAAATAACTTCACTAAATGCTTTCATCTTGGAACTCTCAGATATGCTCAGAATTAGTTCAAAATGATGTGAAAATTACTGAACCTACACACATTGCTAACATACTGGCTGACAGGTTCAGTGCAAACTTCTCCCCCCCCAAAAAGGAGAGATATCTATTCCAGAGGATTGTAGCCCCCCAAACATCTCCAACGCCCAGGTGAGAACTGCCCTCACTAAGGCAAAAAAACACAGCATCCATGGGACCGGATGGTGTCCCCGGCTGTGTGCTTCATGAACTCAACGAGGAATTAAACCCACAGTTAGGACAGCTGTTTAATCTTAGCCTCACCTCAGGATACGTACCCAAGGAGTGGCGCACGGCGACTGTGGTCCCACTTCATAAGGGCGGTGCCTCCACAGACCCTGGAAATTACCGCCCCATTAGCTTGACAAGCCTTATCTGCAAAGCCATGGAGAGGATCATAATGGAACTCATAAATAAAGACATAGGGAACTTGCAGACTTTGGATCCAACCCAGTTTGGCTTTGTCAAAGGCAGATCCTGCCTCTTAAACTTGGTTGACTTTTCGAGACAGTCACCAAGGCCATTGATGAGGGAAAGGCAGTCCATACAGCCTACCTCGACCTGGCAAAGGCCTTCGACACAATACCCCACTCAAGTATCATCGAAAAACTCATCAGCTTGAATGTAAACCCATACATCACAAGATGGGTTGCAAACTGGCTAAGTGACAGAACCCACAGGGTCAGAGTTGCTGGAGCCATGTCAGACTCAAAGCCTGTCACAAGTGGTGTCCCACAGGGCTCAGTCCTGGGTCCACTCTTGTTCGGCATCTACTTTTCTGAAGTACAAGCAAACACAGGAGGGTTATGGCTGACAAAGTTTGCAGATGACTGCAAACTGGGCGCCATAGTCGAAAACACATCTGACACAGATATCCTCCAGAAGGGCCTCACAGAAACGGATAACTGGTGCCAGAGCCATGGCCTGAAGTTAAACGCCAAAAATGCATAGTCATACCCTTCGGGAAAAACAAGGTTACCCCTAGCTACCATATAGGTGGCAATCCACTGAGCACAGAAAAGTCATCAGGGAAATGGGGACCCAAGTTGACAGTAGCCTTTCGTTTGACACTCATGGTGCTAAAGTAGTTAGGAAAACCTTCTATATCGCCCACCTGATCATGAAGGGATTCACATCTAGATCAAGGGAGGTCATCATCCCCTGTACTCATCACTCATTAGACCTGTGATTGAGTACAATGCCCGTTCGAATGTATCTGACCAGACACCTGCTGCAGCTTGAAAGGCCCCAAAAGTTCCTCACCAAAAGGATAAAGGGTCTCAAAAATATGTCTTATGCTGCCCGACTGAAAGAACTCCAGCTCTATTCAGTCTCATACCGCTTGCTCAGAGGTGACCTGTGCCTGACATATAAGGCCATGTCAAACCCAGATTTGATGAATATGCTTCATCTCAAAAAATCTAGATCCCTCAGAACCACAAGGGCGGGAGACTTAAACCTTGACACGGTTATAAATAGAACATGCTGGAGGGACAGATTCATCACCAAGAGACTCCCTATGCTGTGGAACAAAATCCCGGTACATGTGAGGCAGAGCACCTTGCTGGCCTTGTTCAAGAGGAATCTTGACCAATGGATGGGAGATCGCAGATATACCCCAGGGATTACTTCAGTGTCACTGCTTGACAGAGGCACAGAAAAATGATAGGCATAGTTTTTATTCAAACTAAAGGGGTGGCGAAAGCCACATAACTATGGGCTAGGCTTATAAATGCCCTTGGGCAGATAGCCTAGTATGAACCTATGAACCTATGAACCTAATATATGCAGGACTTCAACCAAGGTCCTAGGTATAAGAATTAAGTGCACACTGAAGTTATTCAACAAACTTACTAAACACAAGCATGAACTGTGGGAGATGCGCACAATGTGTTAATAAGTAAATGAAGAACTGACGTGTAAAATGGGCAAACATAAATTCTCTCCCCTTCTTTATCACTCATGCCCCTCATGAAAAGGTGTTACTCTGTTATTGCTTACATTTCTGTATTTGTTGTTTGTAAAAAATGTTTTGCACTTCATCCAGGCTGAGACAAATAAATAAATAAATAAATAAACAAATAAATAAATAAATAAACTGCCCCAAAATATCCTTGTTCTACCTGCTTCTGGGTTATATATTCACAAAATATAAGAGCTAAAACTGACCATGGGAATGTAAAGCTAGGCTTCTTAAGATATTCACTGATCAATAGCACAACATGGGTAAGTCTTTCAAGAAGGTCACTAAAACTATGGGTAAGAGTAAAACAGTGCACACCTCCTACCTCAACCTGGTCAAATCATTCAACCCAAAACCTCACTAGGGTATTGCAGATAAACTTACAAATTAGGCATAAACCCATATGTCACCTGCAAGGTTCATAGGAAAGTACTAGGCTAGCTGCTGTTGTGGGCCATTTTAAGCTTAGCCAGTTTCCCTTTTTTGTGCTCAAATTAACCTATCCCATTTGGTAATAGATTAACCTTACTCATCCCATGGAAGATAATTATATATTACTCCTAATGAGAATAAATGGGATCATACCATAGATAATTTGAGGGGGAACCCATGCATGCAATAAAGCATTTAGGAACTGCCTCTGTCCATTAGTAATACAGAAGGCAGCTGCAGGGTAAATTTTCTATTTCCCATCCATAGGACCAAGTTGTGCTTGAATATGGACAGGAATAAACTTTGTTTTATGTGAATGGGGAATCTGTCTTAGAGCAGCAGTATAGTCTGTGAGATATACCTGTCCCTCCAAACCATTCTGCTGATCTTGCAGAAAAGTTTTAGATCCCTAGACTGAGTATTTTTTATGCCATTGGACTTGCCATTGATGAATAGTAAATTCATCAGTATTAGGTCAGAGGATGGATAGCCAGCTGGGTCACCAATAAGACACAAGAAGTTACTATGGGGTAATCCACCTCCGCTAACAGACCAGTCACTAGTGGAGTCCCAGAGAGATCAGAGCAGGGGCCTTACGTTTTTGGCATCTATTTCTCTGACATCAAAGCAAACATCAAGGGCTTCAGACTTACCAGGTTTGCAGATGACTGCAAACTAGACATGGTTGTTATATTCGTTAAAAACACAGACACCCTTCAAGAGGGCCTGACAGTCAAACAGCTGGTGTTAGAGCCATGGACTTATACTAAATGCAAAAATAGGCATAACAGTACTATTTGGAAAGACGGTGGTCAGGGATGTTGGAAAGCATGTGCACAGTAACCTGACCTTTGACCATGACATGTCTACTGTGGAAAGGAAAGTCACTCTGTGTTGCATAAGTTACAAGTACGGGTATGGCATCCAGTTCCAAGGAGGTCACTGTTTTGATATACTTGGCTCTCATCAGACCAGTCATCAAGTACAATACACCCTTCAGCATGTATCTGATCAGGTACTTGCAACCACTTGAGATACCTCATAATTTCCTCACAAAAAGAATATAGGGAGTAAACAAGTCCTTTGTAGACTGTCTGTAAACCCTATCCCTGTACTTGATCTCCTACAGATTGCTGAGCTGCCATCTATACCTGACCTACAAAGCATCCTCTGATCCCACACTGATGGCTCTGTTGCACATCTGTAAAACAAATAACATCAGAAATGTCCAGTCTTAAGAACTAATACCTCATCTGCGATATAAATAGGACATCATGAAAGGACATATATGTGTTTCAAAGATTACCTCTTCTCTGGAATAGGCTTCCCATCCATGCGAAGCAAAGCACATCCTTAACTCTGTTCAAATATAACTCATACCAATGGATGGGAAATTCCAAATGTATCCCTGTTTGGCACCTATGTTACTAATGGATGTGATCACTTGACATACAAGCCTATGTCATAACTGAAAAATTCCTTGGGGAATTGTCACGTGTCAGCAATATTTTAGTAAATTTGGGTAAGACTTGCTCGGTTTAAAATGGCTGTTTGACCAATAGCCTATTAACCACTTATGAACCTGTGAACCTTAAGTGTGAACAAGGGGAATATATAGTAATATTAAGACTGCAGTATCTCAGACTATATCCCCTACTCTGAGGTACAGCAGTATTGGTGTTTGTGTGTGTGTGTGTGTGTGTGTGTGTGTGTGTGTGTGTGTGTGTGTGTGTGTGTGTGTGTGTGTTCCCTTCTAAAAATCAAATGCGTGTCTGTCAGCATCTGTTTAGTTGACTGTTTATGACTAGCTAAACAGCCATTGACAGGTGTCTGAGATCGCACTATTCCCATGGTTGGAGAGTATGTTGTTACCCTGTGTTTGTACAATCTCAAAGTTAGTACATATAATTAGTAGGAGGTGTGGGTGATGCAGGTTGTTTTTCAGCACATGCCTAGTTGCGTGTGTTCATGTGTATTTTCAACTGTGTTGATTTTTAGTGTGACGACATTGGGTGTATTGGATATATAGTAATACACCTATATATATAAAGGGTCTATATTATTTGAACAAAAGTTCAAAATGTTGATCGCTATAAACAGAGAAAATGCTGATAATTGAATCCTGTATTGTGGGGGGCTGTGCCCCCCACACCCCCTGCTATTTATATATACCAACTCTGAGATCGCACTACAGTGAGGAAACGGCAAATTTCCTGATCTTCACTGTACCGCGATCTCACAAAACAGACATCGGTTATCGGCAATTTCGCTGTTTCTACCGATCATTTTAAACTTTTGTTCAAATAATACAGACCCTATATATATATATATATATATATATATATATATATATATATATATATATATATATATAAAGAGAAAGAGAGATGTGCATGTGTGTATGTAGCAGTGGCATGGGGTGCAGTCTCTAAAGTTGGGGCTTCATGTAAGAAGGTACCCCCCATCCAACAACAGTTATATGTGTATCAGAAAGGTTCAGAATTTTCAGTTTTTATTCAGAGCACAGTACTGGGTATAAGTAGGGAAGCTGTATATGTATCATATTAGTATTATTTTATTTAACATTTGTTTACCAAGAAAGTCTAACTGGGACAAAACTCACTTTCAGCAGAGGCCTGGGGAGAAACACTCCAGATGCATATCTTTGGAATTTAGGAGGAAACGCTTGTGAATGCAGGAAGGACATGTAAATTCTGCATACAAGGCATCCCAGCCGAGAATTAAACCAGAGAACTTCTTGCTGTGAGGCGACAATAATAACTGCTGCACCACTGCACTGATCAGGAAAGCGTGTAGTAAAGATGCATGATTGGTACAGTGTGTAGATATGTGTTTGTTTAGCTACACTCTTGAGGCATTATTGGAAAATGTGTAGAATCTAGGCATATCAATAGCAGTTTATCTGTACCAAACTGCTAAAATTCCTCTAAACCTGCCATAGTCACACTACTCATTAAAAACTGAATTAGAAGCTTATACACTGTATACCCAAAGCATAGACTTTGACACTCCCCAAGAAAACACTCTAGACCACCTAAAACAACCCCTAAGTCTACACTTAGTTTAACAAAAAGAAAAAGAAAAAAACATGGGTGGTATTTCAATGTAAAAATAAAACTCAGTATTATACACTAAATGTGGAAAGGCTGCATACAAAAATTCTATAACGGTTGCAGTTAATTTATCACCAATTCCTTTTGTTTCCAGTATCTAACAGTAACCACAAGGGATCCAGCCATATCCTTTTTTGTTGGAAACAATTTGGCAGCTGTCTGTGCAGCAGCCTACAGAAAATCTTATATCATTTATACTGGCTGGGTATTTGTATAGTTAAGGGAACTGGGAATGTTGCAGGCTGGTTACTGTATCTTTTATTTTTTACTGTGGTCTGCTTATGTACCATGAATGTGTATGACAAAGAAATGCCTGATGTAAATTCCATCTATAATAGCACATTGTACTTAAACATTCTTTTTTTATAGAGGGTAAGATCTCCAGTAACACAATAAAGCCACTTTGCCTTTTAATTGCTATAGACAGAACAAGTGTTCAAGGAGAAATAAACATTATTTATAGCCTTTTTTCTTCACTTTTAATCAATTATTTTAATATATAAAAATGAGGAAATGTTATGAAAGTTTGAGAACTATTTCAATTGGCTGCCAGTCACCAGATATCTACATTACAGGAAAGCCAACCTTTTTTTTTACCTAGACAGCTGATATTGTATGCAAATGGTGTAATTTTGTACCAGTATTTTTTTTGAAATAGTATTTATTTTTGGTAATTTTTACCTTGGTGCTTGACAGCCTTTTATGTTTTGATCAGGTAGAAAGTACGCAGAAAAGACTGATGGTATCACTAGAATGAGTATAGTATATGATTTAAAAGAAACTCAAAAACAGATAAAAGATTACTGCACAATGCTTGTATAATAAAAAAATAAGATGTTTCTTTGAAAATATATTTTTATCTACCTGTGCAAAATTTACTCAGTTATGGAAGTCCGTATTTGATTCCAGTGGTGGGAGGAAAAAAGAAATCAGAAAGTAGAAGGATACTGTGACGTCCCTTACTATCCTGGATCAGTAACTAAGGAGCTTCAGTCCTCACTACTGACTTCAATATGAGGCTGTCACTTAAACAGAAGTAATATTTCATAATTTTCCCCTAAGAGCACAACAGGTACATGCTCTATTTTCCTGGGACTGGACTATATACTTCCTTCTACCCCAAATATTATACGTTTCAGAGCAATGTGTCCCAGTTTAGACCTCTGATACACTTACACTCAAAGTAAATTTAAATCTCAAACATTTAAACACTTCTGGGAAAGCCTGAGACAGATATACAACTATGTCCCTTCCCCAAAATAATACGGCAACACTGCCACCAATCAGAGTGTCTCCATGCTCTTCTAAAGGTATGCCCAATAATGAAAATTAAATATCAGAATAAATGACAGCTATGACTAGAACAGCCAGGCCTCTGAGGGAACCTGGGGAGTATCAAACAGGTTTAAGCACTCTCTAATCTCTAAAGAAAAAACACTGATTTTCAGCCACAATGTAAAGTAATGAAAAACATTTAATAATAAGTAGAATGATTACAAGAATATAAACCAATAGCTTTCAATAAACACTAGAACTTAATCACAAGGACATGTAAAATTAAACTGCAGGATAGGAGTCCATTATTCTAGAAAAAAAGACCTCTGTCTTAATAACTAAGGTTTCTAATATAACTAAAGAATACTGTCCCATATCCAGCATTTTATTCTCATGTACAGGCTTATATAAGGGTCTATATTATATCATCGAACGCTTAAAAAACTGAATTATGTACAATCAACCCCGTGTAAGCGAAAGCTTACAATCTCGAAAGCTCAGAACAGTGATTTTATTCCAAGGGGAAATAATTGCTGTTCCAAAAAAAAAAGAAAGAAAAAAAATTGAAAGAATATATAAAGTGGGGGTCTTCACCCCCCACACCCCCCTACTTCAATATACCAACTCTGAGATTGCACTGCAGTGCCAAAAACGACAAAGTAATGGAAACGGCCAAGCAAATTCTTTCCCTGCAAAAGAATTTGCTTAAAAGCCACTTCACTATTTTGCCTTTTCGTTGTTTTAAGTTTGATCAAGATGCATTCGATAGAATGTGTCTTCAGTATCTAATAGGAACCCTTATATAAGGGGAAATGTGGTTTGGTAAGGATAATTATAAAAAGTAAGGATGTCTTATAAAAATGGGAGAACAACTGCTCAATTTATGCTGAGAACCCACATAACTTGTGCTTGGAGCTGGCGTCTGCATTCTGAAGAGGAGGAGATCAAGAAATAAAGTCTGAAAGAAATTTTCAGTCAGTGCCCTCTTGTAAGTACCTGGATCTGTTTCTTGATTAAATGTAAGCCTTGTAATAACTTCATCTTGTAGATTTTAACTTTTTTTTTCTTGTGTCTTTGTGGCCCTGTGCAATGTAAAACTGAAATATGGATCCGGACTGAGAAGTGATACAAATTCAGAGATCACTGTACTTTTGAGAAATGAGAATTCTTTGAGATATATCAGTTGTGTACCTAGTATATGTCCACTCCGATTACATTTAATGCTTTGGAATTTTGGAACTTTCATTACTGGGCCTCAAAAATACAACAGGAACTCGTGCTATGGTGAGTGCCTCACACAACTGGACTTTCTACAGCCAGACATTGAGTTATAAAGCTGTCAGGGCAGTTGAAGAAAATGATCTGAAAAATGGGGAAGCAACAGGAAAATTTTCAAGTCACCAGCCAAATGTTATAATAAGAATGTATTTATTTATTTATTAGTTTATTTAGTGCTTAATGTTTCTGATTTGCATATGTAAGGAAAGTCTGACCAAGAAGGACATTGCATTTAATTCATTTATTTGACTGTTTTATGTGCAGTGCTGCTTCCTTATTCCACTTGATTTTTTAACAGTGTAAAGGAACAGAAATATTTATAATTCTGTTTAATGCTGATGATCTATTGTTTTTAAGGATTATAGTGTTTACGATGTATGTATATATTATGTTCAGGATAACAAGACCTTTTCATATTCTAGATAATCGATGAAAGTGCAGCATTTCTCTCTTCATTGTAATAATTTGAGCTTATTACTTCTTGTATTTGCTGCAGCAGTAATACACAAAGGCATGTTGTACTGTTGTAGTCTATGTTGTTAAGAAATCTGTTCTGCTAATATCTGTAAACATTCAAGGAGTGTTGTATGAACAGCAACAACTATGTTTATGAATAATTTTCAAAGAAACATGAAAATGTCTTTAAAATAAATGTTATTATATGGATGATTTTAGTGCGAATTTGTGCAAATTTGTGTAAAGTTGAATAACTGCATATGTGCACCTTGTCATTTAAGGACCATCTGCACATTTTCCTTTTACTATGGTACTTTACAGAAATACACTACATGTGCATAATACAGAGTATTTAATTCATTGCTCTTGCTGCTAGAATTCAGTCAAGTAAATAACATGTCATAACCAGAGGTAATAATTGTCATATGTGTAGAAATTGCAGTATAAGTGATGGGCGAATATTCACCATGCATATTATAGCTTCAGTAAAAGTCACATAGTGATGAGTAGCCACAAAACTCTTATAGCAGTGTTTCTTTATTAAACATTAACTACAACAGCTCCACTACATATTATTACAAACAAAGGTCAACCTCTTTGGGGTTTAACTGATGCTGCTGACCCTTCTCATGTTGATAGGTAATCATAACCGACTCCTTAATCTTCACTCTTGAGGTTATCTAAAACTATCTGACAACATTTGTAATGGGTAAACCCCAGATGCTCATAAATGTATTCATTATGGCTGTTTTGCTTTGTAAGTCTTTGAAAAACGCGTTTTTATGTATTTTTGAATTATTGAAGTTAATTTCTGGTGATTTATAAGAAAGCAATATTTATTTTGCAGCACTTATTCACTGTAAAAGTCCTTCACTAAAAATAATGATGTATTCCTTCTTGTAAGATCAATAGTGGGGGGAATGCACAAGGAGCATGCTCACCTCATTATTTGGTAGTTGGATTTGTGGCACTTCTGTCTTGTTTGAATTGCCATTTGTTTCCATCATACCATATATAGCAATGTTTCACAGCCTTCTTTATGATTCAGTTATATATTGCAATTAATTTTCCTTTAATTAATAAACAATTCTTTGTTCTCTTGATTGTGCATAATTTTAATATTTTAAGTTTCTGATGTGCAGGAATTATTTGCTTCAAAATTTCAAATTCTGTTGTTGTTATAATGACGGGCAAGCAAAGACTTAGAATTTTGTTTTTTGTTGTGAGCCACCTGTAGCCCCATGTTGACCTCAGGCCCTCAGGTGCCTGTCAGTTGTACATAGCAGTGCCTTTATTCCCTCTAGGAGTGACAGCTGTGTAGTAACTTTTTCAACACTCCTATACAGCAAGGACAGCTTTTCTGCTGTATATTACCCACATATTATAGCCTCTTTACCACATAATTTATACTCCAGCACCCAAGCACAAGTTTACATGGCACAAGTCTCTTCATATCCTGAGTCCAAGTCATGAGATCTAATCAACATGTACATCTAGTTCTTGCCTGCAGTTTCCCTTGGAGTCCATTAAAGAGGTCACTAAAGTAGCCACATCCTATCCTGAAGAAGACAAACTACTGACCCACCAGTCACTTTTCCTTCTCCCTCTGGTCTAATGAACATAAATCTACTAACTGAAATGATGTCAATAGCAGTTCATATAGAAACCATGCCAGTGAGCAATTTGGCCATCAGCTGTAAACAAAGATGGTTACTTTGGATATCAGTACAATAAAATCAGCATGTCTGACTGCAGTGCGAATCTAATCAGCATAAATAATATTTTAAGGACACATACCCACAACCTACAATTAAAAGAAATAAAAAAATGTGGGTATGAAAAGAAAGCTTAGCATGATCACGGTGAGGTTGAGTAACACAGATTTCTAGAATCTAGGTGGCATGACTTCAGACATTTGACAAGTTGTCATAGTGTCAATGGCTCAGTAAGTAACACATGTGCCTTTGGTGTGAGAGGATTAGAAGGCTGTGTGTTCAAGTCTCACCCCAGGTACTTGAATTAACTTGCAATACAGAATAAGGTGGTGCTGTTATCTTTCAGATGTGATATTAAACCAAGGTCCCATCTGTCTAAGTTAGTAGCAGCTTATTAAGCTCACTTAATCAGAGCTGCTCAGCATTTGGTGAATGCCACCATTGAGTCCTAGGAATTTTGCTTGCATCTGAAGCCATCAATGACAAGAAAAATTATTTTAAGTCTTATTTTGCACTTTTACAATTACTGCATTATTGAAGATTCTAATGCTCTTTATTATTTTTGTTGCACTTGCTTAGAGTTTTAAGTTGCATTTTTCCACTGCTATAAGAACTGCTGTTTTGCAGTTGTAGTGCTCTAAATACATTGTATCTGTTGTTGTCAGTGCTTTGTTCTATTTTGTGTTTCCTATCATTTGGGCTTCAAATCAGTCAATTTTACATTAAAAAGGTTAAAACTCTGTACTTTTGTGGCAGGTAAGAGCTGATTTTACTTATGTGAGCTGGGAATTTGCTGGTAGAAAGCTTATTTTGTGCATACTTGATTGGCTTGTGGGCAAACCTAGTTTGAAAGTTGCTTTCTTCAGCTCGTATATAAGCCTTGTGTTTGTGAGATGCTGTGGTGATTAGCTGTGCCCTGTACAGTTGCAAGCACCTAGATGTTGTATTTTTCCCTATAAGAACGATCTCTGAAATTTCCTATAGTCCAAAGTTGCTCAAGGAGAAAGTGGTTTGCACTTTGAGCAGCATCGCCACATTTAGGTAACTTTAGATTATACTATTACAGCTCCCAAACCTCCTCTGTTTGAAAATCCCTCACATTCTGTTTCCTTGTAAAACACGTATTAAGGAACAACAATTGTGAAAAGGCACTTTTCTGCTACCTCTGTGACCAGCTTGGTGGATATGTGCATCCTCATGTTTACTAATAACCATAACCACTTAATTCTGGAAAAGATGAAGACAGTATGTGAGAGATGTTGTTACATAATGTCAAGGGAGGAAAGGCTGCCACATACAGTCACAAAAAACATCAAACAAGTTGTCAGTGATACACACACAACACTCACCGCACTAACTAAGGACCAGACACATAGACCCCACGTATGTGGAGGTACTCATATGTAACTTACCCAAAACTCAAAGGTCTCCCAGGTGCTATCCTCAGCATCTCTGCATGCACACAAACAAGATAACTCTCACCACAACACAGAAAACTACTCCACATATTGTTTCAGCTACTGAGCTCATAAGGTATAACGTCACACAATTGAATATTTTGGTCATAGGAGACTCCAGTGTGAGACACACTGCCATCTCTCTCACCAAGTTGAATAAGGAGAAGGTCATTGTTTGTCAGGGGGCCAGGATTCACCAGATTACACAAGCACTCAGGTTACTAAACCACAAGTACAGTATGACTCAGTAATAGTCTATGTGGGCGTAAATGACCTGAGACATAATCCCCTGGACTATATGAAGAGAGACATGATTGAACTCTCAGAGTACCTGTTGCAGGTTGGTATGAGCCTAACATTGAGCAGGATTCTACCTTCTCCAAAGATGATGCTACAATAACAACAGTAAATGATTGACTTTAATAATTGGCTTAGCTACCGGTGTCACTCCAAGGGAGGGTCTAATATTTTTCAGCCTGGGAGAACATGATTGACAGGCTATGCTGCTTTGCCAGGGGTGGTCTGCTTTTGTCACCACTAGGCTTTTGGATATTGGCCAAATCATTATCTGCCCCTACAGTGCCTTTTTTAGGCATTGCTAAACAGATAAACCTTTCAACATAACAAAATCTACTTATGGCAAGCTAAAGGTGTTATGCTCAATGCTAGGCGTCCGCACAAAAAACTACACTCCCTAGAAGTACTCCTCACCTTGGAAAATGCTGATGTCTGTGCAGTTACTGAACCATGGTTCAAAACCATGGAAAGCACCCCAGCAATGTAAGGCTATAATGCCTTCCATACATTCACACTACCCCACAGCAAAAGAAAGAACAAAGGGTGGAGTGGAAGTATACCAATATAATAAAAGATAAGCTCACCTCAAAACTGGCTAAACAATATGACATACTTGAGCTACTCCATGTCTGACTAACCATAGATAAAATATATTACCATATTCTTGCTAGCTACAAGTCCCCCATCATGACAGAGGAAAATCATACCTCATACCTGAATGTACTAGAAACTCTTACCATTCAGCCCAACACCATACTCATGGGTGATTTCAACTACCCCTCCATTAACTGGGAGGCCTACATGACCACTAACATTCAGGCTCAAAAATTTCTAGACTTCATCAATGCAAATGCCCTTTTAACAGCTAGTCTGCATTTGCACTAGGGGTACAAATATCTTAGACCTGCTATTTATAAACATGGAGGAGCATTGCACTCCCCCCACCAAGTGTAATGTTCCCACTGGTTAGATTAGATCGCAAAATGGTTTTTGAAAATAAATATAACACTAGAACCCTCATCTAACCCCATAACCTTTAAGAACTTTTTTAAGACTAGCCACCTCCTATCAAGCGATGGCATAGCTAATTTCCAAGCTCCAACAAACACCAAAAATATGGAGACCTATGTGGATGCATACACAAAAGCACTGTACAACCATATAAACAGCTGCACAGAAATGGCAGTACCAGACCAAAATAAACCTAGGTCAAACTACAAAAACAAGCCACCCTGGTGGACCCCTGGTATAAATAGGTTGTACAACAAAAGGAAAAAAATCCTATTCAGAAGTGGGAGAGGACTTCCCAAACAGGGGAAAAACTATTTCATTATTTTAAACAAGCAAATCAGGGAACTGATCAAGTTTTCACAGTCAACTTCAAGGCAAAAATAGCCTCCCAAGCAAAAGCTAACCAGAAGGCATTTTTCAGCTATATACACAATCTTAAGGGCAGCACCCAACAACGTGCACAGTTAGTTCTAGATGGCACCACCTATACCCAGTCAGAAGATATACCAAATCTGCTGTCTGATGAATTCAGTTCGAATTTCACCCTCCCACTGCCTCCAGTTATCCTCCCCAGGAAATGCCCTCCACCATTTCTCTACCAGTTATCACAAAAGAAAAATCCATCACTGCACTCTGAAAAGCTAAAAACATAGCCTTGATGAGCAGAGATAATATCCTAGGGTGCTTCTTAAATAGCTTGAAACATGACTTATCAGGCCCACTAGGATCTCTATTTAACCACAGCCTCCAGACAGGCTGTGTCACTGGGGAGTGGAGGACAACAACAGCCATCCCTCTCCATAAAGGGGGACCATCGACAGACCCAGGAAATGACAGACTTGTAAGTCTGACTAGTCTCATATGCAAGGTCAGGGAAAGAAGAATTATGGACCTGATAAACAATGACATAGGACATCTCCAGACATTGAACCCAATCCAATACAACTTCATCAAGGGCAGGTCATGTCTGCTCAGTCTGGTGGACATCTTTGAAAACATTACCAAGGCCATGGATGAGGGTAAAACAGTGTATACTGCATAACTTGACCTAGCTAAGGCACTTGACAAAATTCCTCACTCAGGTATTACAGATAAACTCACAAAATTGGGCATAAATCCCTACGTCACCAGATGGGTAACCAATTGGCTCATGGACAACACAAATATTGTCAGAGTGGGGGAAATCCAGATCCAGTTAGTGGCCATTTACTAGAGGTGTACCACAGGTCTCGGTGCTGGGACTTATCCTGTTTGGAATATACTTCTTTGAAGCCAAGACTAATGCACATGGCCTTTGGCTAACCAAGTTTGATGATGACTGCAAGTTGGAGGCAATCATTGAATCCCCAGTGATGTAGATATCCTTCAGAAAGGTCTGACTTAGACAAATAATTGGTGCCAAAAGCATGATCTTAAACTAAATGAACTTTGACCACCATGTGTCCATGAGTAAGAGGAAGTCCTTCTCTGTGGTACAGTTTAGAAGTAAGGGCATGGCATTCAAATTCAGGGAGGTTATAATTCCACTATAGTTGACCCTCATCAGACCAATAACTGAGTACAATGCACCTTTAGACAAATTCTTGCAACACCTAAAGCAGCTTTAGAAGTTCCTTACAAAAAAAATACAGGGTATAAACAACATGCCTTATACGGATCACCTAAAAGCCGTATCCCTTTACTCTGTCTCCTACTGACTATTACGGGGTGATCTATGCCTAATGTGCAAGGCATTCTCAAATCTGGTCCTGATGAAACTGTTACATGTTCACAAAACAAACAGCATGAGGATTACCCAGTCCAAGGATCTAAACCTGGCCTTTGATGTGAACAAAACATGCTGGAGAAACAGATATATGTCTCAGAGATTACCCCTTGTCTGAAACAGGATACCTATTCTCATGAAACAGAGCCCTTCCCTGACCTTTTTCAAACACAGTTTGGATCAATGGATGGGAAATTGTTTATTTAACAATTTTCAAGGTGCCATAACATCTTATTTTGAGTTAAAGGTTACTGTTCATTCAATTACTTTCCTTTAGTGATGCCCTGCTTATCTAAAGGTATTTTACCCAGATCTGTCTTCTACAGCAGATCCCAATGTGACCTTATAAGCAAACAGGCTAATATAGCTGTTGTAGAAAGGAGAAATCAGATAACGTTATAAAACACAGATTTGAAACCACTCTTTAGGGAACCTGCTTATGTCACTATTTCAAATCAAGGAGAGCCCCTGTCTTCCTTGCTGCCTATGCGTGTCCTTTGACCTTCTTGCTGCAAATCAAGCAACAGCAGCAAGTCAACCTACAGGAGTTTGCTTTATAGCAGAACATGATGGTATAGAACATTCTGAAGGTCTTCTGACATTGCAGGTCATTGTTTCCCATTCCTACCTACTGTACCTAGTTAAATCAATCATAAAGTACAACTCGTGTATTTAAGCTCCACTCAGTATTTGCTATCCACAGGGCTGCCTACTGTCTCTGGATATGTAGTTATGTCTTGTTGGTGATGTGGGTTCTCCCAATACAAATAAGGATTAAGTCAAGTGTCATAGCCTACTGACAGTTTTATTTTACATAAATTAATCTTTCAGTTACTTCACAGATGTCATTTTTATGTATTCTACCCAAGCTTTAATGATGAAATGTTTATTGTGACGTGTGTTAACATAACACATAGGGTTAGGGCTTATTTTACATAAATTAATCTTTCAGTTACTTCACAGATGTCATTTTTATGTATTCTACCCAAGCTTTAATGATGAAATGTTTATTGTGACGTGTGTTAACATAACACATAGGGTTAGGGCTTATTTTACATAAATTAATCTTTCAGTTACTTCACAGATGTCATTTTTATGTATTCTACCCAAGCTTTAATGATGAAATGTTTATTGTGACGTGTGTTAACATAACACATAGGGTTAGGGCTAAGAGCTCTCAGGAGCTTCATCCTATTGTTGCAAGTTTGATTCCTTCAGTCACTTTAAGGCTTAGAGCACGTCTTGTTACTAGCTGAAATGCTCCTTGGTCACTCTTGTAAACAGCTGTTCTGCCTAGTGATCCTAACCTGGTTACTAAATAAACAACATGCAGTTTGTAGAGAATCTTACCTCTCATCTGCCCCTTAAGTTTGCTTTATAATGTTTCTCTCTTTCTGTCTCTCTCTGTCTACAAAAACCCTGTGCTGTGATAAAAGAAAATCAGCCACCAAAATTATAATGCCAGATTCTGAGCTATAGATTGCAGTTATCAGAAGAAGATGCATCTCAACACAAACTATTTGAAGTGGCTAGGGACAATATTTAGAAGAATTTCTGACTGGTAATCTTCATACTAGTTAACTCTCTTTAATTAATTATTGAGATAACAGGCTATCTAGCTTTGTTGTTGAGATTTAGATTGTTGTTCTCCCATTGCAACCTTCAAGTTCTAATAGGTTCATAGGTTCATAGGTAGGTACTAGGCTATTGGCCCTAGGGCCTATATAAGCCGAGCCAAACAGTACCCTGGCTTTTGCCACTCAAGAAAATTATTTTTCTGTGACCCTGTCAAGCAGAGCCACAGAAGTGATCCACGGGGTGAATTTCCTATCTCCCATCCAATCATCAAGATTTTTCTTGAAGAGTGCTAATGAGGAGCTTTGTTTGATATAGATAGGTAGTTTGTTCCAGAGTATGGGAAGTCTCTGGGAGAGGAATCTATCCCTCCAGTATGTTCTGTTTATTGTGGTGACAAGGTTTAGGTCCCCTAGAGCGTGTAGCTCAGAGGGATTGGGATTTCTTTAGTGGAGCATGTCCAACAGCTCTGGATTTGACATAGCTTTGTATGTTAGACAGAGTTCGCCTCTGAGTAGGCGATAAGCGACAGAGTAAAGCTGGAGTTTTTTTAGACGGTCTGCATAGGGCATCTGTTTGAGGCCAGTAATCCTCTTTGTGAGGTATTTATGTGGCCTTTCCAGTTGTTGTAGATGTCTTGTGAGGTACATATGAAAAGGGGCATTGTACTCTATAATGGGTCTAATGAGTGATGAGTAGAGGGGAAGAGTGACCTCTTTTTTTCTGGATGAGAAATCTTTTGTGATAAGGTGTGCCATGTAGAAGGATTTCCTGACTACTGTGGCGACGTGATTATCAAAGAAGAGACTACTGTCCACCTGTGTCCCAAGGTCTCTTATCACACTTTCGGTGTTAAGTAGACTACCGCCTATGTGGTAGTTCATGGGTACAGAGTTTTTACCAAAAGAGATGACAATGCACTTTTTGGCACTGAGCTTGAAGCCATGGCTTTAACACCAGTCATCTGTCTCAGTGAGGCCCTTTTGTAGGATGCCCACATCATTAGGAGTTTTGATTATGGCTCCTAGTTTGCAGTCATCTGTGAACTTTGTTAGTCAAAGACCTTCTGTGTTATCCTGTACTTCATAGAAGTAGATACCAAATAGGTGAGGACCTAGGACTGAAACCTGTGGTACTCCACTTGTCACTGGTCTGAAGTTGGATTTAGAGTCTGCTTTTTCCACAGTGTGGGTTCTGTCAGTGAGCCAGTTGGCAACCCATCTTGTGACATAGGGATTTATACCTAGTTAATGAGTTTATCTATAATTCCAGAGTGGGGGATGGTGTCGAAAGCCTTGGGGAGATCTAGATAGGCTGTGTCAACCACCTTATCCTCATCTACTGCTTTGGTGACCCCTTCAAAGAAGTCTATCAGGTTTAGGAGACATGATCTGCCTTTTACAAAACCGAACTGGGTAGGTCCAGAGTTTGGAGATTACCAATGTCATTGTTTATAAGTTCCATGATGATACGCTCCATAGCCTTGCAGACCAGGCTAATCAGGCTAATGGGGTGATAGTTCCTGGGGTCCGTGGTGCCTCCCCCTTTGTGGAGTGGGATAACCATTGCTGTGCGCCATTCAGTGGGCACAAAGCCTGAGGTGAGGCTATGATTGAACATGGTACTTAGGTGGGGTGCCAGTTCATTATGTAGTTCATGTAGAACGCAGCCTGGGATGTTGTCAGGTCCCATGGATGCTGTGTTCTTGGCTTTGGAGAGTGTGTTTTTTACCTGTGCAGCCGTGATTACAGGAACTTTGCATTCTTCCGATATAGAGATGGGCCCTTTAGAGGATGAGAGCGGGGTAAAGTTGGAACTGAACCTATCTGCCAGGATGCTGGCAATATCAGTTGGTTCTGTATATTTAGTGCCATTGTGCTGCAACTCAGAGCAGATCTGAATGTTGCCACTGAGATTCCTGACATAGCTATAGAATGCTTTGTGGTTGTCTTTAGAATCAGTGCCAATTTTGTTTTCGTAACTAGCTTTGGAGGATTTTATGAGGGATCTCAGCTTTTTACTGAGGCTGACCACGGAGTTCCTCCAACCATGGGATTTTACTGTTTTTTGCAACAGTTTCTTTCTTCTGTTGTAGAGTTTGTTTATAGCAGGGGACCACCAGATTGGCTTCCTTTTTTGGAGGATAGCATCTTGGTTCTGCTAGGGATTGCATGATCCATGCACTCATGTAAGTGCTTATAAAGTGCAATTGTATAGGATTCAGCAGTTGTACCTCTATTGTCCGTCAGCATGGGTGTGGTGAAGTTTGCCACTCCTGTCTTAAGAAGTGTGAAGTTGGCTTTGGAGAATTTTTTTACGATGGTTTTCCTAACGGGGGTGGGGGTTGGATGTGGATGTCTAGTGTGATTTGCTTGTGGTTGGATCTGACCAATGATGAATTGACCTCTGGCATGGAACACCAGTTGCCCATGTTGGTAATGACCAGGTCTAGGATATTGCTGCCCCTGGTGGGGGTGTGGATAAGTTGATCCAAGGTGTTGGAATTTATGTATTCCAAAAATGTTGAGCACAAGAGTTGGTACATAAGTAGTTTTCCCAGTTAATGGTGGGGTAGTTGAAATTGTCAATTGTTAGGGTGTTTGGTTGTACCCTAACATTTTCCAGTGTATTAAGAAATGAGGAGTAGGAATCCTGGAGCATGGTGGGGGATCTTTAGCAAACTACAATTTGGATTGCTGTCTTGCCCAGAGTTAGTTGCACTTGGATAATCTCGGAAGTATTATGCAGAGCAACTAGCCTGGAGGTCTGGATATCCTTAATGAATATGGACACACATCCACCTTTAGTGCTTCGGTCCGGGTTAGGTGGCCGAAAGGTGTGGTATGAAGTATAGCCTGGTAATGCAGGGGTGCTCTCTGGAGCCTTGAATCAGGTCTCTCTCATTGCATAGATGTCAATGTTCTCCATTTTAAGGAGTGCCTCGAGTGAGTGCATTCTGAGGTTTAGACTTCTAGCATTAAGTAGCATTACCCTCAGATTTTGCTTGCTTGTACTTGTTATGGTGGTGAATTTGTCATTTGAATCTTGCCTAAAAAAGGCACTATAGTGGTGGCAAGAGCCTTAGCCAGTCCAGTATCCGGAATCCCAAGGGTGACAGGTGTAGGCCATCTCTGGCAAAGCATCGTGGTTTGTCGATCATGTCATCCCAGGCAGACAGATACTGGATCCCTTTAGAATGACACCAGAAGCTTAGCCAATTGTTGAAGTCAATCATTTTGTCTTTGTACTGTGGTATCATATTGGGAGATGGCAGGATGCTACTCAGGGCTAGGGTCATACCTAGATAATGATAGATATGTGCCAGCTGTTAGTGTGTGTGTGTGTGTGTGTGTGTGTGTGTGTGTGTGTGTGTGTGTGTGTGTGTGTGTGTGTGTGTGTGTGTGTGCGCCTCATGCAGTCTTAGATAGTACAGACATTGTAACCTCACAGATTACTTTATCAGGCTACTTGACAAAAGAAACAACACATACAACTTACCAGGAAGATACAGCAAAGTGTGCACTACTTTATTAATCTGTTTCAATTTTCTATCCAGCTCTGCCTTGTGGTAGCCTGTGTCATCCTGAATTAAAAAGAGAACTGAGCTCTATTTATATGGTGCTCAGTCAGTTCAGGATGACATAGGCTACCACAAGGCAGAGATGGATGGAATTTTAAGTAGATTAATACAGTAATGCATACGTTGCTGTATGTTCCTGGTGAGTAAATATTATTTATATGGAGGGAAAAAAAGTAATTTATAGACAGAATAAATTAATCAGATAAAACATGCTTGCTTCTTCTTTTGTTTATTTGTTTCATAGCTTGTTTGTCTTTGATTACTAGGAAAGTCTGAGCAGGTGAAGCCCCTTTAAAGAGAATGCCGGGATAGAATAACTCTAATTACAGACATTGAGCATTTTACAACATTACAACATGGTTTAGAAACATTTTTGTACAAGTTAAATTATTATAAGAAATGTGTTGCAGCGTGTCTAACAGAAGACAGTTTTGTTTCTTACAGAAAAAAAGTTGTACAAGAAAAGATGTCAGTATTTTGGACATAGATAAATTAAATGTATTCGGGGTCAGACATAGAGATAAAAATAAAATTACTTTTACACAGCTGCATTCATTCTTGAGACATTGTCCAAGAAATATGTGTTGACAGTTTCTAATATTACAGGCTTCCCAATACCTTGTTTATTCATTTACTCCTTCATTGTTTGTTAACCATATGTGTGCAGGCTGGTATGTGATCCTTTTCAGCTACTACCCAGACCCTGTGGCAAATAGAAAAGAAACAACACTGCAACAGAACAGGTAAAAATAGGAAATAATCAAAAAGCTGTGCAGAAGCAGATATGCAGGTTATATAAAAATATAAGATTGTGATTGGGTCTCTGATTATAGCCAACTTATTATTTGTTTGAGACATGGATACCAACAAACTGACAATGAGAGTGAAGCTTGAGAAGTGAGTCTCGGTGTCCATGCTGAGAACACATAATAAGGGTCATAATCGATGAGACCTGATCATAATTCTTTGTGGTGCATGAGCTTTATCTGCTCCTTGCCCTACAAGTTGCAAAAAATATAGCAGTGAGAAGGGTTTAATGGCTTTCAAAGTTTTTTAAAGCTGATAAAACCATTATTGTTGTCAAACAGACATCAGGTAGAAAGTACCCTTTACATTCTTCTTTGGGCTGGACTACCATTGTAATTTATCTCCTCTTCAGCTACAGAAAGAAGATGGACTAAAGCGGTGCATGGTTGTTTACCTACCATATGTGTATACAAATATGGACTAAAGCGGTGCATGGTTGCTTACCTACCATATGTGTATACAAATATAGACTAAAGCAGTGCATGGTTGTTTACCTACCATATGTGTATACAAATATGGACTAAAGCAGTGCATGGTTGTTTACCTACCATATGTGTATACAAATATGGACTAAAGTGGTGCATGGTTGTTTATCTACCATATGTGTATACAAATATGGACTAAAGCGGTGCATGGTTGTTTACCTGCCATATGTGTATACAAATATGGACTAAAGCGGTGCATGGTTGTTTACCTACCATATGTGTATACAAATATCTGTTTTTGTTTATTAAACAGTTCAGCAAGTCGTTATACATTAGATGCAAATAATATATATTTATACACATATTAATATAGATGTCAATGTATATGCATATGTCTACATTTATATACATTTTCATAGATTGCTAGACATATAAGCATGTTTATACATGTAGGCACATACATATTTCAAAACTTATGAATTCATGCTTACAAATATGTATATGTTTACTGACACTTTTTGCATAGATATATATATATATATATATATATATATATATATATATATATATATCTTTGCATTTGCACATGTTTTTACTTGCAGAGAGCTGTAGTTATGTGGCATACATTTACACTATTACACTACCATAACTTTAAAACTTATATAAATTATGAGTAAAAATGAAAATATAATAATACTTGCTGTAGAACTCAGGCCTTTTTACACGAACCTGCAAAATTTGCTCCACTAGCTTGTTGGCCGTCTGCCTCTGCAGGTCATCATATCTATGCTGACACTGGTGCCTAGAGTGGATGATCCCTTTTAGGGATGATAAGTGGTCACCCAACTCCTGCCAGATGTCAGGTCTGTTTTACTCAGTAATGGCAACCTCATTTTCAAGCTACTGCTTGTATGACTCTTGCAAGAGGTAGACATGATCTTAGTCTCCTTGTCATATCAGCTTGTTGTTCAACCTCATACTTTCCTAGGTGCTGTTATCATTAGAAGTGCCATAACCAAAGTGATTAATGTAACTTCAAGACAGAGGTTCAGTGGATGGGAACCATACCATCTCAGCAGTATCACCATACCCAGCCTTTGCAACCATATAGGGGAATTACCCATGAAAGTGATAGTAGTGTCAAATTTGGTTAACTAACTGATTTGAAGCAGAGACATGAAGATATGTTTTTTTTTAATGAACATGCACAGATGATATTGGTATGGCATGGGAAATGAGTGATCGATCCATTAATTTGCCATGTACTTATGTGTGTATTTGCTTAACCAGAGTAATGTTTTCACCTGAATTCTACATTGTCATTATGATCATGCATTATGGAAGAATGAGGTTTGGAGCAGTGCTTGAGGTACTCCTTTCAGAATAACTATTTTGTAACTGAACTGGATTAATAACGTGCATTTGGTGTTACATGGCAATACTCAAAATAAGTGATTGTTTGGAAATGATAAGCCGTGGCATATTCTGCTGTTTTACTATGGATTCAGCTTCAGTAAACTCCAGACTTAGTACAGATTTCTTCTTAAATGCTATGGGATAGATAGGTTTAATGGAGACATGCAATGTGCTGCCATGTGTTTTGGTGGACAATGCAGTTGAGTGTAGCTCATCTGTGGGCATCTGAAGTGTACCTATGTCTATGACACCAGCATATATCATCGCGATTCATAGAGATAAGCATGGCTGAGCTTCATTTGCATAAGAAAACTGTAGATGGACCTGAATTTCCATCAATAACTGCAAATCCATTGTATTTAACTGCAGACATCTGAGTTTGATGGCAAATGCTTTTTAAAAGTGCAAGTTTTTAAAGTAAATTTATTTATTTATTTTATTTCACATTTGTTAACCGGGTTAGTCCAACTGGAGACCCGAGGGGAAAAGCCCCGAACAAAACATACAAATACATACAAATAGAGACAAGTTAACAATATAAAGAGCAAAACAAACTTATGGATACAATGGATAAGAAAAATAAATATAATCCAAAGAATAGTACATAGCTATATACATAATGTCACACTTATAAGTTATTGGCATGCTATGCATATTCATTTTAATGAATAATTTACTTTTGAGATATATTTTTACCTTGAAGTGAATGTTAAATGCAACAGGTGTTTATTGATGCCAATGACAGGAGCAGTAACAACAACGGATATGAATTTGAAGTGTTATTTAGTCAGCCTGTGCATTCATGGTAGAATAATGCATACAGGAAATGTAAGGGGAAAGGCCAATGAACATTTTATTCTTGTAGATCTAGGTTTTAATAAACATATGCTGATACTGGAAATGAAAAATGATTGCAATATTTTTTTCATTTGTTGATGATGGGTACAAAATGGTAACAAGACATTCTCCACTTTTGATGTCAGCTTTACTTTATTTATATAAATGTTGTCTGGTGTCAGGATAACTCAACAAAATTATTACTGTTGTTGTACTCAGTCCTTATGTTAATGATGTTATGATTTTTATTTGAACCTAGATTTTTTAAGTCTTTTTTTATGATGTTGCAGAAATAGTCTGTAAAGGGACTTAAGTGCAAGGAATGCAAGGATGCTTTGCTGCAGATTTAATGATAGGGTTTCATTTTTGTAAATCAGACATCAGTAGGAGTACTCCTGTATGTTGCTTCAGGTAAATGCATGATGCAGCAGCAGGGATCAAGATAGAGGAAAGACGGTTTCAGCTCTGAAGAGAACAGCCTCTTCATATGAGCCCGTATGAGATATTGTAAGCACCTTTTTGGAAAAGGGGTGGATAAAGCAAGCTGAGAGGCAAAGGTGTGGAACCAAGTGGTTATGGTTCTAAATACTGTTGGTGATGGAACTGTACATTGCACAGTGCAGGAAAATGACCAACAATGTGGTAGGATGTGCCGGGGCAAAGCCAAGGCAGAATTCAGTTGCCCATAGCAGTACTGGTAGAGAACCTCCACCATAGGATCATAGGATCATAAGAGGTTACTAGGCTATTGGCGCTGAGACCCTTATAAGCCTAGCCAAGAGTTTAACCCATGTTTAGACAAGTCAGCACCTGATGCCCCTGTCCAGCAGTGACACGGGTGGAATTCCAGGGGTATATTTTCTGTTTCCCATCCAGTTATCCAGGTTGCACTTAAAAAGGGGTAAAGAGGTACTCTGCTTGATGTAGAGAGGGAGTCTATTCCATAGATGGGGGAGTCTCTGGGACACAAATCTGTCCCGCCAACAAGTCTTGTTGATGTCACAGACCAGGTTGAGGCCGCGCATGTGGGTTACTTGAGTGGATCTTGACTTGCAGATGTGCAGCAGGCCCATCAAGGTTGGGTCCGTGATCGCCTTGTATGTCAGACAGAGGTCACCTCTGAGATGTCTGTATGAAACCAAGTAGAGGGATAGGGCTTTTAGCCTATCTGTGTAGGGTAGATATTTGAGGCCCTGGATTCTCCTTGTGAGGAATGGCTGTGTTGTCTCCAGCTGCTGCATGTGCTTTGTGAAGTGCATGCCGAAAGGGGCGTTGTACTCAGTAATGGGTCTTATAATGGAATAATACAGGGATGTTATGACCTCCTTGTCCCTGGATGAGATACCCTTACTTATGAGGTGGGCCATGTAGAAGGCTTTCCTTACAACGGAAGCAACATGGTGGTCAGATATCAGGTTGCTATCAACCTAGGTGCCCAAATCTCTCATGACTGATTGAGTGCTTAGGACATTGTTATTAATGTGATAATTTGTGGGGATGTCACTCTCCTCAAAGGGAATGATGATGTATTTTTTGGTAATCAGCATGAGGCCATGTTTCTGGCACCAGTCATTATCTGACACATCCCTTTAATTCCCAATGAGGAATATCTCCTCTCCATATGGGGATGACCCTAATGAGGATGGCATGGAAATAATCAGAGGGATTGTAGACACTAGATATTATGCACCTCAGCAGCAACCACAGATATCCATTTGGGAAGGTTAGTGCGTCCATCAGTATATATTCATGCAATGAAGATGACTTCAGATGTTAACTAACTACATGCAGCCAATGACATTTCATATCAACAGATGAACCCTCCATTTCTGCCTATCTTGAAAGTAAAATGAGTGTGCATGGTAAGTGAACTCCACACCTCAATGATTTTCAAATAAAACTAGCTATGACAATGTCTAATAGACTATACAGACATTGCCTTACAGACCATCAGATGTCAGCTCTCAGCAATCTGCAAGAAACAGAATATAATGACAGTTGCTGAGTTTCTGAACAGCTCAATGTTTTTAACTCTACAGTTTTTCTAGTAAGGGATTATTGTACAGTGAGTAATGATGTGTCTGCCTGGGTTGCAGTAATCTTCTTCTCCCACTCTGTTTGCCTCTCAGTGCAGAGGTTGTTCTCTGAGTCTATGAACATCTGAAAACAATCAAGATGCAAGCAGGCACACACAACAGGCATGGCTGGCTCACCACAGACTGTAGATAGTCACCTGCCAGGCTACAGTAGCAATGCTAATTCCAGCTCCTGAGCAGCAGGAAGCCATAGCAGACTATCCTAAGTGTGCATCTCCTCCGGGTACCCATTCTTTTCAGTTCACCTCGGTACAGCCTAAGGAACATAATGACAGTATGGCAGCAACATTCCACACCTAACTAATAAAGCCAAAATCCCTGATTAGATCATAAAAGGGAAAAGGTAAATAACTAATCAGCTTACTTCCTTGTCTTTATGTGATAATGGATGTTATACAATACTGGCTTTTAAAGTGAGTGCTGGCTTTTCGGTACATTCTGTCACTGTTTTGACCCATTGACTCTACAAGTGGATCAATAAAAGAACAGAAATTGGAGCTGTCTAAGAGCAAGTTGAAGCAGCAAAGCAAACACACACATACACACACACACACACACAAGGTTACAATTGCGGTATTGTACCAAATGTGGAGTTGTTGAGAGTCATGTCTGTTTTATATATATATATATATATATATATATATATATATATATATATATATATATATATATATATATATATATATGTATATATATATATATATCTAGGGTCTATATTAGATGAACAAATGCTTAAAATGATGAGTATGACATGCTCAACAGCTTTTATGTGAACATTCATCTAAGAAAAACCCCATAATATCAAAACAAGGAGTTTTGAAAAGTTATAGCTGGACAGTTGTCAGGAAGCCAAGGTCTGACGGCTACTATGTACTATACGTCATTACAACCCCCCCCCCAAAAAAAAACAAAAAAACAAAAACAAATCGACAAACAGAATAAAGTGGGGGTCTTTGCCCACCACACCCCCAATGTGGGGGGCTGTGCCTCCCACACTCCACCTACTTAAGTATACCAATTCCGAGATTGCACCACAGTGGAGGACTGTAAGAACAGCGAGACAGGGTGAATGGTCTGATGTCAGCCGTTGGCTTCTTCATGACTGGCCAACTGTAACTTTTCGAAACTCCTTGTTTTGACATTCTCGGGTTTCACTTAGATGAGCGTTCGCTTAAAAGCTGTCGAGCATGTCATACTCAACATTTTAAGTATTCATTCATCTAATAGGGAACCTATATATATATATATATATATATATATATATATATATATATATATATATACATATATAGGTCTACCTGAAAACGACGAAAGTGCAGAATGCAGACGACGAGAATACCGATACCGGAAGATCGACAATGGAGAAGACCGACAGTTGAGAATCCCGATGCTGAGAACACCGACATTTTAAGGTAAGTGTGCAATAGGGACTGACGTTAGAGTCAGGGTGTGGGTAAGGTAAGTGTGCGATAGTGACGGACTTAAGGTTTAGGGGCAGGTTAAGTGAGTTAGGGTTAGGGTGCGGGTAAGGTAAGTGTGTGATAGTGACGGGCTTGAGGGTTAGGGGCAGATTAAGTGAGTTAGGTTGCAGGTAAGGTAAGTGTGCGATAGTGACAGAGTTAAGGGTTAGGGGCAGATTAAGTGAGTTAGGGTTAGGGTGCGGGTAAGGTAAGTGTGCGATAGTGACGGACCTTTGGGTTAGGGTTTGGGTTAAGGTCAGTGCATAGATAGTTGTGTATGTAAGGTTTAGTGTAGGTTTGTAAGGTTTTTGGTGTGCTTGTGTTGTGTGTGTGTTTTTCGGGAAAGGTATTTGTTTTGTTGATTGTCGGGATTTTGGTTTGTCGGGCATGTGAAGTTTCGTGTTTTTGAACTTTCTTTTTTTGTCTTTTTTTTCGTGTCGGTTATTTTGTTGTCGGTGTTTTGGCGTGTCGGTGTTATCAGGTAGACCCTTATATGCACACATATGGATATATGCATACACATATGGATACACACACACACACACACACACACACACACACACACACACACACACACACACACACACACACACACACACACACACACACACACACACACACACACACACACATATATATTTTATATATATATATATGTGTGTGTGTGTATGCATGCAATCAAAAGAAACCTAGTACTGACTTTTTCCCCATCTTTCCATCTGCATACACTATTGTCATCATTATTATAAGCTCCCTTAGTACTAGGTTGCTTATGCACAATATTTGAACCTTAGGCACCCAGAGGTTACCTATAATAGTTCACTATGGAGATTATGTTTTTTCACTGAAGACTTGCTGTAGTCCCACTATCTCATGTTTTATTGTATGTTATATATTATATTATACTCATGTAACAAAAGTGCAGGACACGATGGTTACATTTTTATTTGGCATTATACCTAGCAAACTGATCAACAGCCAGGTGCACAATGACTTTGTACTTCATAGATAAGGAATAAAAAGCACCAATCACAATAAAGATACAAACTATGTATGTACCACTATTCCATTTACTGTCAGTGAATATGATCTGTTTAAATGCACTTAGAATTAAACCTTTGGCTGTAATTTACATAGCTTTTTATATGAAAAAAATAGAAAACTATATATTGCTGGTCACTGCTATAATATAACTTACATCTGATGAAGCTCTGGTGAGGGTGAAAGCACTCACCTCTTGTTTTAACTTAATAAATTGTGCTTTAAACAAGCAATACCATCTTGATTCTGTTTTCTTATTTTAATAAGGAGGCAAAGTGATCTGTGACATGGATTTTACATAACATGATTTGACAACAGTCTATTTAATTTGTATGCCGATATGTATGACTATAAAAGGAATATTCAAAGCATATATAAGCCATTAAGCAACCTAATCAATAACCCTCCAAGCAGAGCTAGATCATGATCAAATGGAGCCATAGGCAAGTTAATGGATCAGCCCCCTGCCCCCCCCCCCAGCCATTTCAGTGTCCCATTACTTGGCTTTCTCCTCTCTCCATTATCAAGAACACTTTCAAAAACTGCCTATGTGCATACTGTTGTCTTTCCTTTAGCAAATATTACAAAAATGTGGATTAAAATTTAAAATTTTTATTTCAGCTTTTACAGCACAAACACTGATGGCCAATTGCTTAATAAAACAAAACAGTTGCTCATTGAAAACAGACTCAGCATGAGCAACATTAAACTTTACTTGAAAACAAGATTAAGCATGAGCAACAATAAACTGCTCTTCCTTCGAAACTCACATTCATTGAAAATGCATCTGGCCAGTGGTGAATTGAGTGTACTTTGGTCATGAGATGTTTTCAAACCATGGGCTCTCTGCATACATTTCTGGGACCATGCATAAATGCATGTGTTGTTTGATTCATCTTCCTAATTGTTTTAAATTATGTTTCTTTTTTAATATAGCAGAATTTGTTGGAGTGCATTTTAGATTAAGTTTTCAACATTGTTCCAGGAAGCAATCAACAAAATGAATCATTAATGTCAAAACTACCCACTTTAGAGCATTTTAACCATAAAAAGGTCACGGAAAATGCTGTCACTATAATCCACCGATAACTGTACTCAAAAAGTAAAGCCACTACATTGACTGTGTATGCATCACATATCTGATTGTGACAAAAATGTCCTCAGGAAAATATTGCAATTTGCTTTACACAAATGCACACTAGTCATGCAAAGACAGACTAATGGCTTTTTAGCTTAATAAGATCAGCAGGGTCACTCATTTGTATTTACAGACATCTCCCAAACCCACCAGTTATAACTACATTGTTGAGTGCATCCTCCTCAGATGTCTGTGTCAAAAATATTAATAATAATAATGACCAAAGTCACATATTTCAAATTTGTTTCACACAAACACAGAATAGTCAAATATTCCTAATCCTACTTAATTCACACACATACACACACACACACACACACACACACACACACACACACACACACACACACACACACACACATGCGTGCACGCACAAATACTAATTATGCAAAGCCAGATTAAAGATTGTTTAAAAATGACCAGATAAGAGCATAAAGTACTGTCTTACACAGATAGCTCCCCACCCTACCAACAGTTATAGCCACTGTTGGCAGAGTACACCTCTTATTATTATTATGAAGAAGTAAATCACAGATACTTTATTGGTAGCTTTGGATGATCTACTTTAAACTGTATAAAGATCACTAGCATCATATCATCATATCTAATCAAGTATAGCATGTTAAATTGAACTATCAGCAGGTACACAGACTAACTATACAACCGTATATTCATATATTTTATTGAAACAGGATGACCAAGTACTACTTTCAAGATTTTTTACATTTTCTTTATAACACAGATCATTGTCAGATACACTGCACTTCCTCATCTGACTCAGATTACAAAATACCTACCAGAAAGTCTTTCACAACCACTTTTATCTAGTTTGCCCTTGATGAAACATTCTTTTTCTGTATTGATGCATTCTTTGTCGGGATCCTTATCTCATCCAGAGAAAACCAGTTTTCAGTAGGCCGAAATGTTCTTTCATTGATAGGATAGTCTGTAACTTTTTTCTGCTGTGTTAGCCATTTCCCTTTTGCAAGTTCATTCTCTTGAATATCTGTATACGTTCAACTGTTTATGATATTTCAACAAGCCTCTATTTTAATGTCATTTGTTACAAAAACATTCAGAAGTATAATATGTTTTGTTTCATACAGGCACATTCTGTTAAGCTAATCATATTTGTTTACTGTGCATTTCTTTTCTGTACTTGCAGATACTGTGTTCTAAAAATATCACACTGTTACTGTGATAGAAAGCAGTTTTAAAACAGTTCTACCAAATTATATATTTTTTTTCTATCAAATACTTGTTATTGCTATGGGAGAAACTAGTTTTACTTTACATAATTCTATCAATTCCCCTTTTATTTTGAAAATAAAAACATTTTAATCAAAATTCAAATCAAACTTTGAATTTTACAGAAAAATCATGTCTTCATTGGTTATGTTACTTTCTTTATCACTTACATAAGTTACAATAGATACCTGATTGACAGTCTTTTTAATACAAAGTTTAACACAAGTGCATGTTATTATGATCAACAAAATAATGGGTATTATAGCAAACTGTGGTGATGGTTTTCCACCATTCTAAAAATAACCCATTTAGCCAATCACTCCAGTCACTGTTCCATGTCTTTCTAGACTTTTCAGGTACTAGTTCTGTTCTGCTTAAATGTTGCTTAATGGATTCTGTCTTGTCTGGAATATAAGTACAGCACTCCTCATTGACCAGAGCAGAACAACCCCCCCCCCCCCGGGAATCAAGTAAGTAATCAAGTGCCATCCTGTTCTGTAGTACCATTGTCCTAATGGCTGTCATTTCCACTGTTATGTCTATAATTGCCCCAAATGTGGGATTAGCCAGTACTCTTAATAATTTACTGAGCTTTCTCAATTCCCATATACTCTTTACAGCTCCATATGCTGGAAGAATTCCTGTTCCAGCTATTACCCCATCTCCTAAATCCATACTCTTTAGCCCTTTTGCTTCTGCTGCATTTATGTCATAGCTGTAGATCCATGATAGATCTAATGTGCTAATACTCTTTTCTAATTCTCTCTTTCTCCTGACATTCCTTATGTTACCTTCAAGTAATTTTTAGTTAATTTCATTGATGGTATTACATACCCTATGTAACAGGTTCCTTCCCATGCCATCAGAAGCCATTTATATGCTTTTGCACCGTAAATGTTATATTCTCCCTCACATAATGTACCTATTTGGCCCTCATGTAGTCTTGGATTAAGACTAGTCACAAACTTGTGTATGTCCTTAATATATGTATCCTCCAAAATTCTGTAATGTACAAATTGTACTACATCTTTCCTGATATTTTCTGAGGGAAATTCCCTCCAATCTGTCCAATTGGATATTGTATTCATTATTTCCATTGCTTTTCCCAATTTTTTGTTGATCTAAAAACTTTTTTCACTTCTGCCCTTACTTCTAACTCCTTTTCCACCAGGTATTTATTTAAACACCCCTAACTACTCTAATATTCCATTCACTGACCCCTACTTGGTTGTGATGCTGTCTCTTGTATACATACACTTCCTTTTGGAACTGTCCTTCTTTTAAGGTTGGAACATTTGGCTTGTCTGGTTTGTCGCAAACGCTATTCCTGTTACTAATTTTTAGCAAATCTTTTAGTTCCATGGGTACTGTTGAAAAATAGACTCTATCCTTTGCTGTAGGTATTGGTGCACATACCCAGCATTTAGTTGCATTATTTAATTCTGCATATGCCATTTGAATTACTGTAAATGTATTAAAATCAGGTATCTATCCCTTCTTGTCTTTTGATATTGACTGGCCTTTCAGGCTATCTGCAACATCCATTGCATACATTATAATAAATAACTATCAATTTCTGTTTCCAAGTCTGTTTTCTGTGAGCTTTTACCAATAAAGGTCTTTCTTCTTCCTGTTCTGGCAATTTTGGTCTCCCAAACCAGTAAATGGGCATCTGAAATATAGATAAATTAAATATTATTTACCTAGCCTTCGTTTGCTCTCCCTGTTTAATTACTTTACACTGATATCTATGTACCAACATTGTTTTAGGCTTTTTCACATTCTGTACTCTTAGGACCAATGATCCAATCAATTCCTTTATTTCAAAAGGTCCTTGCCAATTATTGTCCCATGGACCAGTTTTATTGAAATTTTTTACCATAACCTTTACTTCCCAACTAAATATCCCCTTCTTCAGGCAATGCTGGAACTTTTTTCCACAAATGGAACGCTTGCTCTTTGATTATGTCTTGTCAAACTTCCTCCAGGTCTTTCATTCATTGTTGATGCTTTCCTACTTCTAGCAATGGTCTTTCACTCTGTACTTCTGGGTCAAAAAGAAACTGTAAGGGCATTTGTATGCCTGTCATCACTTCAAATGGAGATATTCCTGTCTTACTATTTGGTGCTGCCCTGACTCCCATCACAATGTTAAGTAAGTGATTTATTCAATTATTTCCTTTCTCAAGGCACATTTTTTTCAACCTGTCCTTTAAGGTTCTAGTCATTCTTTCAACTATCCCATTTGATAGGGGATGATACGGAGCATGAAACATTTGCTGAATTCCCAGCATATCACAAATCACTTTCATCATTTCACTAATAAATTGTGGTCCATTGTCTGCTTCTATCACCCTTGCCATCCCCAATGGCAAAAAAAAGTTTTTCCAAAGTGCTTCTGCTGTCACTTTACCAGTCATTCCCTTGGTTGGAATTGCTTCCACCTATTTTGAAAAAAAAAACACTTACCACTACCAGCAAATATCGATACCCACTCTTTGCAGGAGGCAATGGTCCTGCACAGTCAATCTGTATAGAATAGCATGGTCCATCTGCCATGGGTACCCTATGCAACTGTGGCTTCTTGCACTTCACATTTGTCTGCAGACATATCAAACATTCATCTTGCACTACCTGACACTGTTTTTTCAAATGTGGATTCCAATACTTTTCTTTCACTACTGGCCATAATTTTTCTGTTCCTACATGTCCCAAAATTTGATGATTAAACTTCACTAGTTGTTTTGCCAACTGATATAAAATGTATAGCAATTTTAGCCCTTTCTCTGTCTCAGAAACATAGAAATAATCAGCTACTCCATTATTCTGTAACACATATTTTCACAGTTCCTCTGACTCTTTTTCCTTTTGAATCTTTTTTCAAATCCACATCTACTTGTTTTCCTTCCTCCAAAAATTGTACATCAGAAACTTTCCCTTCAGTCTCTTCAGGATATAAAGGCTTACCCTTTTCAGCTACTTCTTTTGCTTTAGCATCCACCAAAACATTTCCCTTTGCATTTTCATTATTTGATGAGCTTTTAACTTTAAAATACTAAACTGTCCCTGCAACTTGTACTTTTGAATTAGTTTCCACATATCCTGTAAAACAGAAGCATGCTTCAAAGGTTTTCCTGCACTATCAGTGAACCATCTTCTAGCCAACATTGCTATATATAGTCTCAGAGAATTTACTACATAAGCACTGTCACTGTAATTATTTACTGGATGTAAATGCTGCAAAACATATTTTACAACCTCTAGCTCAGCCCTTTGTGTTGACATGTATCTTGGTAACAACCATAATTGGTTTGTCTCCCTTTTGCAATGTCACTATTGCAAACCCAGTGTGATACTTCCCATCCTTCCAAAAATGTGCACCATCCACATATACTGTAGGAATGTGGCAGTCATAAAATGTCTTTGATGGTGACTTATCCGGTTTCTCTAAATCTGCCATGCAGCCATGCACTTTTCCTTCATAGCCAATAAAATTGGGTAAGTAGTACTTGTCCCCTGTCTGTATTTGTACATTCTTTGTATTGAAAGTAGTTATCCATTCTGACAAAAAAAAAAAAAAAAAAATAACAGTCTGATTAACCCCTTCAGTGACTTAGTTTATCTCACTGTCATTTAGCAAAGTCTTGATTGTCAAATGTGGAGTTTGAACTATAACCATCGAGAACAGTGTCAAATACTCTGTCTTATTCCCAATAAATGGCCAAAAGCTGTTTAATGCATGGATGATATCCTTTTTCTACAGGAGTCATTCTCCTGCTACAAAAAGTAACCGGTCTTTACTTACTGTCCATTTGCTGAGATGCCTCTTGTGGCCAAGATTTTAATAACACCACTGAGAGTGTGTCCTTCCCTGCTGCTACTTGCAAAACAAAAGGTAATTTACTGGTGGGAGCTATCAGCTCCATTGCCTATGCCAACTTCCGCTTTAACATTTTAAATGCCTCTTCCTCAGTGCAACTCCATTGTAGAATCAACTCTTCTTTTTGATCTGCCAACATTTTATAGAGGAGCTGCAGCTTCTGCATAGTCATCTATAGATTCCCTATTGTAGTTCACGATTCCCACAAATTTATGCAAATCTGAGATTATCAAAGGCTTTGGCAATTTCAGAATGCCCCTCACCCTTTCCTGACAAGGAGTCCTTCCTGTCGGTATGATAATGGTTCTTAGAAATTTTACTTCTTGTGACAAAAACTGTATTTTGTCTTTGTTTACTTTGAACCCTGCCTCTTGTAACTGTCTCAGAACTTTTTGAGCTGTGTTCTGTTCTTCCACAGTTTCTGACTGTATCAGAATTTCATCAGTATAATGAATAACCTTGTCATCTTTACTCACATCCTGTAAGAATGTCCCTACTATCTGATAAAAAATGACAGGACTGTTCTGATAACCCTGAGGTAATCTAGTCATGACATACTGTTGATTTTCAAAGGTAAAAGCAAACCTTTGCCATTCGTTTTTCTGAAGTGGTACTGCAAAAATCCATTTGTTAAATCTATCCTTGTAATGTAATCTCTTGCACCTCCCACTGTATTCGGACCTTCTAACTTCCCACAGTCTGTTTTTGTCTTTGCCCATAAAGTCTGAAATTATTTCTCTGTGGTATTCCAAATATCTCTTTGTTCATCTGAAAGGGGCATCATCCTGTTTCCCTTGCTTTCTACTAGGCTAACTTGTATTGTCATGTACTGTTGGTTAACACTCAGTTCATTTTCATTTCTTACATTGCCTTCACCATCATATTGCTACAATTCAGTATTCCTCCTTGCCTTATTATGAAACATTTGACCCTCTTTGTTATCATCCTGCAACTTTTGCTTTTCATTCCTGACTACTTTTTCTCCTGATTCCCTTGCAAATACTCTTTTCTCTATCTGCCTATTTTTCCATTTTCTGTAGTATACACAGTCCTGATATGTCCCAGTTTTCTACAGAAAAAAACATGCAATTTGTCTATCATCAGGGATTTCCATAGCTGGAGTGGTTGATGCTGCTATCAGTATGTCAATGTTCTCATTCCGGAACCAAACAATGAATAAAAACAAACACTGTACCAACAAACAAAGGAGAACACTGCAGCCACTAATCCAAAGTCCGAAAGCACAATAACCACTTTAACGTTCAGAAGGTTTATTTAAAACAAACAATGTTTTCATCACTAAACATGAGCAACTTCATCAGAGAAATAAAAATCACCAGTTAAAGTCATATTTAAAAAGATCGCTAAACTCAGTAGGTTTGGATTAACCAATCCGTATATACTACAATAGTTGGTTAATTTACTAAAGGTAAAAGTTTTAAAGCAACACAGACAAAACTATTGTCAAAGGAAGAAGTAGACAGTTGTTATACTAGTAAACCAAAAACAGTGTCATCCACAATAATAGCTGTTCGTTACCAGTTAGAGTACAAACGTGTACTAAGTGCACAGACATATATAAAGTTGCATAATGTAGTTGTTCCCTGATGTTAACAGTTGACATCTATCTAAAATGGTATAAAATGGTCTGTACTGGAACTAGCTAAATAAACAAGTGTCATTGTCTGAGATAGCTCTTTAATTTAAGTATACAAGCTATATTGCAGTTGTCATTGAGTCCTGGATGGAAAAAGGCATTCAATGACAGCTGCCATTCCAATTCATGACATTCTAATGTCAATGAAGTAGGCCCCCCCTAGTATCGTATATAAGTTAGTCTATAGCCAGAAATTGAAAAGAATGATCACCTTTAGAATCAATGTGTTATTCTTTGATAAATATGTTCGTAAATTCTGTCCTTGAATTTACGATCTGTTTTTCCCACGTAAGGACAATTTACTAGTGGAAAGGATTGGCCCCAACTTAACAACTATTTACAAGAGAGGGGCTAATTTAAAGAATCTTCTTGAAAGTAAGAAATTAAGAACTAATAATAGAGTAAGAGGCTGTTTTCAATGTGGTTTTTGTAAGAAGTGCAAAAATGTAAAAACTAGTACTTCATTTGAGATAGCAGGTAGAAAATATGAGATTAAGCACAAACTTGACTGTAATTCAAAAGGTATTATATACTTTGCAGTCTGTAAAAACTGTTCTGCATTTTACATGGGAAAAACAGATCGTAAATTCAAGGACAGAATTTACGAACATATTTACGCTATATCAAAGAATAAAAGCGATAATGCTCTGGCGAAACACATTGATTCTAAAGGTGATCATTCTTTTCAATTTCTGGCTATAGACCAACTTATATATGATACTAGGGGGGGGACCTACTTCATTGACATTAGAATGTCATGAATTGGAATGGCAGCTGTCATTGAATGCCTTTTTCCATCCAGGACTCAATGACAACTGCAATATAGCTTGTATACTTAAATTAAAGAGCTATCTCAGACAATGACACTTGTTTATTTAGCTAGTTCCAGTAGGGACCATTTTATACCATTTTAGATAGATGTCAACTGTTACCATCAGGGAACAACTACATTATGCAACTTTATATATGTTTGTGCACTTAGTACACGTTTGTACTCTAACTGGTAATGAACAGCTATTATTGTGGATGACACTGTTTTTGGTTTACTAGTATAACAACTGTCTACTTCTTCCTTTGACAATAGTTTTGCCTGTGTTGCTTTAAAACATTCACCATTAGTAAATTAACCAATTATTGTAGTATATACGGATTGATTAATCCAAACCTACTGAGTTAAGCGGACTTTTTAAATATGACTTTAACTGGTGATTTTTATTTCTCTGGTGAAGTTGCTCATGTTTAGCGATGAAAACATTGTTTGTTTTAAATAAACCTTCTGAACGTTAAAGTGGTTATCATGCTTTCGGACTTTGGATTAGTGGCTGCAGTGTTCTCCTTTGTTTGTTGGTACAATGTTCTCATTCCCCCACCTTTTTCTACTTATCTCCTGTCCCACTGCATCTACTATTTCAAACCTGTCTTCATCAGTACTGTCACTTGTCTCATGCAATCAAAAGAGATGATAAACATAGTATGTGTTCAAGATATTTATTGTACATAAACATGTCAGGAACTTTAATGACATCAAGTATTTAAGCTAACTGATTCATTCATTCATTACTTCAAATGTACGCACATGTGCATCTTCATTCATGACTGCATTCACTCTGGCTAACTATACAAAATGGCACTGTTCTTGGCATCTGCTCAGTACTTACATGCATGTGCTATGTAGCTACAGTAGCTGACTAGGAACATTACTCATGATGATCAACATCCTTCCTCTTTGATTTGTTCGACATGCAACAGGAGAACAAGACAATGTATATGATAGATAATATTTCAATATTAATAACAAATTAGAACTCAAGTCCAAGTCACTGTGTATTTTGGTTTGGTCTGGAAATTCTACTCAATCTGGTCACATAAAAGCTCTGACTGGATTTAGCAACAGGGACAGTCTCTGGGGAAACAGGATTATGTGAGGAAACTACGGGTTCCGGCGTGTAGATCACGAGACAAATGCCCGTGAGCTACAACTCCGAAAGCAGAAGGCCGCAGCACCGCTAGATCATAGAGCGGTGCTGCCCAAAGATAGATACGCTGTGGGAATCCATACAGTATGAAAAAGGGTGAAATGGAGATGTCCCCTAATGTAAATATGCAGGCTGTTTCCTGACAGTGGAAACAGCCACACTAGACAAACGATCGGCAGGACAAGTGTTGGAGAGGGTCCAAACACTCACAGAAAGACAAAATAGCTTACCTGTAGCCCATGCACAAGCATTCCAAATCCCCAAACACAACCCATATAGTACATCTCGCTGTGAGAAGCTGACAGACAGAAAATGGCAAAGATGCTGCAGATGATTGATACCCTTGTACATGCGTACCGTACACAAGACACAACAACACAAGCATCCCTTCCCATAAACCCCAACCATACAGTTTCCACAGACTACCCGGACTACTGCAGAATATGTGTGACCCATAGTGAGAACTATTGTGTCTGTCTCTCTGAGTAGTGGCAAAGCAATGTCCTCAGGAGTTAGAAATTAATGACAGACATTTAGAGTTTCAGACTTCACACTACAGAATATGCATGCTAATGCACAACCTGTTATCCTATCCACTGTACAAGTTTGCAAAGGCAGAATGTGACCCTATGTGTACCAATAGTGGTATGGCTTTGTCCAGACTACCTACTCCAAGGAGCTGAGAGGTAAGCCAGCAACAGATGGGCACTGTCCTTCCAGAGCCACCCTAGGGCAGTGGCAGGTGGACACATGTCAACCCTAGCAATCACAGACCACCTACCCAACATTGCAAATGCAACCACAGTAGAAGGGAACACAGACACAAAGGAAAGAGAAAGTATGAATGGGACACAAAAGAGTATCAACCCACCTCCAAGTCCACAGCAAGGCAGCATGCCCGTAATGTGGGGATTGCCAAACCCATCCAATGGTTGTTGCAGCTGGGGTATGCACATATGCAGGGACATGTAGGCAGAAAAGGGTGCTACATAGGGAGACATCCCTATGTGATCTCTGTCACTGAAACTGAGGCTGGGCCCCACACCCTGATTGGCCAACAGCAACAGCTGGGTGTTAAAGGGGACTTTTATGCAGTACATGCAGAACCAGTGGTGTATGCAAGCTGGGAGATGCCTGCTGGACTACATTCACTTGCCAATTGCACGGCTGTGTGAACTGCACATAGAGAATCCCTAGCAGGACAGGTAGCATGAGCAAGGTGGTGTGTATACTGCTGCAAAGGGCCGCCATGGCAAACAGTGCATATTCAGAAGGGAACAACACAAGGTGTTGTACAGCAACATATCCAGACTGTGATAGTGGCTTGTACCAAAGTTGTGTCTACCTTCTGTTCCCTGCTACACTGGATGTGATGGATACCGAGAGGCCATCTACATGTAGTGTCACCATGATGGAAGCTGTGTACCTGTAGAGCCCTGGTCAGCTTGGCAACAGATACAGCACAGTGCCCAGCCAACAGGGCAAACCGATGTTGGTAGTGGAGGGATACCTCTACCATTTAGATTGTGAAGCACTCCCTAAATGGTACTGGGCATGTATTGAGCAGAGACTAAAGGCCTGCAGAGGTCGTGCCATCACTGCTTGCCAGGATGATGGGGAAGAACTGCTGAAATCAGTGCCACACCAGCACGGGCCAGATGCAACAACAGCCCAAGTGGCTACACTGTGAGCAGAACTGCGGCAGAGGGTGGTAACCGGCAATGATCTGCCCAGTCAGGTAATGCAGAGTGTCCTAGGAACAGCAGATGACAATGTACTACAAGAGATGCCTTTCCATGCCACCCTGCATTGTAGCATCACCAGGGTATGGCAGAGGGCACGGGCATCCATGTCCACACCTCCAGCGATACTTGCAGATATTGATGTCAGCCAGTATCCACTCCGCAGTGGCAGCTATATCCTTTTCAGAAAGTCTGATATGGGTGGGACTGATTCCTTGGTTCTACTGACTACAGCACAGAATCTTGCTGATTTGTGCAGGTCAGACATCATTCTTGGGGATGGCACCTTTCCAACATGGGCTGATATTTGCCGTCAGCTGTATACGTTACATGGATGTATTGGCACCCCCACCTCAGCAAGGATTGTCCCTCTGGTGTACTGTCTCATGACATGAAAATCAGAGTCTGCATACAACAATATGTGGGAGATACTGAAGGGTATTGTCTCAGATCAAGGATGCACCTTGGCTCCATGATACATTATGACTGATTTTAAGAAGGCAGCGATCCATGCCAGCCAAAAGACATTCCCTAAGACTATTCTGAAGGGGTGCCTATTCCATTTTGCACAGATCATTTGGCGCCAGATCCAGCATCACCTCCTTGTCGCCCTCTATGGTATGGACACTGCTTTTTCAATAGACATCCGCAAGATGATTGCGTTGGCATTCCTACCACTGGATGATGTTATCCCTACATTTCTGGACATTGTGGCTACCTTACCTGACTGTGCAAAGCCTAAAGGTGTATTCCAGGACCATCATTATGTGCGTGGCTGACCACGGATGTATGCATCCCGCTGCTCAGCACAGCAACGCCTGCCATCTTCCTACCCTTTGAAGTTTTGGAATGTGTGTGAGGTCTCTGACATGGACTTTCCATGGGCAAATAACAAGGTGGAGGCATGGCATCATCGGCTGAAGGTGTTACTTGGATGTCCTACAGTGCAGCTGTCTGACCTTCTGCCTGTTCTGCAACAGGAACAGAACCTGACGGATACCCGAAGAGAGTCACTTTTGAGAGGGATGCCTGTGATACCATGTAGGAAGGCTATTGTTGTAAGGGAGCATCACCTAAAGCACATCTTGCAAGATAAGTGTGACTACAGTGATGTGCAGGATTTCCTAAGTGCTGTGGCACATTTCTACAATTTATTATATTTGGGTTTAGTACGCACCAAGCACTACACACATCAATTTACATGTTGTGTTAATAAAGGCTTTGCCCACAGCACACGGGTTTCGCAGTACCACTATCATGCCCACTTGGCATCCTGTGATGGCCACATATTCGACTGACAGTCACACATATTTACTTCTGGGGGGGTGCAAAGTGTATCATTGTGGGGGTTTGTGTCTGCCACCTATGGTTAGGGTGCAGGGGGGTTCCTCTATTCCCACAGGGAATTGTCCACAGGCATTTGTCACTGCAGCTAAACTGCCGACCTGCCATGTGTCCACCTCCAGCTGTCTCACAGGCGGATGTTGCGCCGCCTAGGCACCTGAACTTGGAAAATACACTGTCCTCTGAAATTGGAACAAGTGTAAGGTCACTCTGAAAGATAGACTCTTTGGGACAGGCAATCAGCTGCATCACTGGTTCAGAGACTGGAAGCATATGTCTTCTGTTCTTTCTGAAATCCATTCCCTCTGATTGTACAATATAAGATCTTGGCTTCTCACAAATACTTTTGATAATACCTACTTGGTCATATCCTTTAGATATTTGCATCCTTATGATCGCTCCTTGTCTTAATGGTCTAAGACAGGGGTGTCCAACCTTTTGGCTTGCTGGGGCCGCATTGAGTGAACATAAATAGTCTTGGGGCCGCATATAAAATATATCATATAGTTAAGTCTTTTGTTGCTCCGGAAGACCACAGTCGACCTCCTGGCTGTACTGTAGGTGCATTTGAACAATGAATAAATGTAATAAATGCCTAATATTTGTCTTAAAATTCAAATTCTCATTCTAATTCTAATTCCCTAATCTAACAGTTAACTCTAACATCTTAGTTAATATATATATATATATATATATATATATATATATATATATATATATATATTATTTTTTACAAATAAACAGATATTCACTACAGCACTAGCATTTCTCACTGGGAAAACCATTCCAGCAGTCCAACTACGTAAAATGTCAACATCAGCAGTCCTATAATACTATAATCCACAAAAATCACCCAACAAATTTGCAATAAAGTAAAGAATTTGCATTACTGACTTAATAAAACAAGTCTGAATAAGCTACAAGAGGGTCTCACCCAAACAAATAACTGGTGCCAGAAATATGGTCTCACGCTAAATGCCAAAAAATGCATCATCATCCCCTTTGAGGAGAGTGATGTCCCCACAAATTATCACATTAATAACGATATTGTAAGCATGCAATAAGTCGTATGGTACTTGGGCACCCAGGTTGATAGAAACCTGACTTTTGACCACCATGTTGTCTCCGTTGTAAGGAAAGCTTTTTACATGGCCCACTTCATTAGTAAGGGTATCTCATCCAGGGACAAGGAGGTCATAACATCCCTGTATTCTTCCTTTACAAGAGCCATTATTGAGTGCAATGCCCCTTTTGGCATGTGCCTCAGCAAAACACCCTGCCAAAAGAAAGACTACAACCATTTCTGATAAAAAAAGGTCAAAGGACTAAGTTCACTTAGTTATCCAAACAGACTAAAAAGCTTCTTGCTTTCCTCTGTCTCTCACTGGCCCCTATAAATTTCATCATTGGCTTGCTTTCCAGGCTAAGAAAGATCCTGCCTTAAGAGACGTCCTCTACCTCAGAAATACTGGTTATACTTAAAACGCTCACTACAAAGACCACAGCCTTCACTGCAACATAAACAAGCCACTTTTTATGGACAGGTTCTTGACACAAAAACAACTTCTGTAAAAAGCTCCTGTCATTATCAAACAATGTAGTTCAGCAACACGATGGCTGGATGGATAGCCATAAATGTAGTCCTTGGGTAAGTAACATAGCCTTCATCAAACCAGATGTAAAATCCACATACTAACCTTTCCCAGCTGGATGGCTAAGATCTAATATTGGTTACTCAAGTCTAGTTGCCCAAGAAGAGGGGCATGTTTAACTAAGAATTCCATTTGCAAAATTATATTCAGTATACATATTAAATCTCTCTATCTCTCTTACACACACACACACACACACACACACACACACACACACACACACACACACACACACATGCACACATGCACAAAAAGCCCCTACTTGTAAAATAAGCAACCTCAGTAATCACATGACACTCACTCACTGAATAAAATTGTCTGGAAGTCAAATAATTTGAAAAAAAAAATCATAATAGAGATAGATTCATCCATGCAATTTCCAACCACCAAAAGGACCATCAATAAATCAACAAACAACTGCTCGGCAAAAAGTAAATCAATAAGAACACCATAAATTATAATGCTACATACTGGTGTAAACATATAACTTGTGTCAATCCCCAGGTTAATCCATACCAAAAGATTGTTTCAGAGCTTCAGCTATGTACAAACAGCTTTCTCCTAAAAACTTAACTCATTGATATTTGCCTTGCTGCAATTATAACTTGAAAAAAAATGTTTTTAAGTTTATTCTGTACCTCAATGATTCTCACTGTTACGAGATGTAATCTCTGCCATATTGTATGAGTACTACATTCATAATTTGCTGTCTCTCTCTCATGTATTGTATTATATTGTTTTGTGTTATTTTTGAAGCTTTTCTCCCCGGGCCTCCACTGAAAATGGACCTGTGTCCAGTCAGACTTTCCCGGTAAACAAATGTAAAATAAAATAAAATAAATAAAAATAAACTTCTCTCCAATCTAAAGCCATTTGACATTCCGACATTTTAATTTGTGCAGAAGTTACTCACAGACTGACATTTACTGAGCTGTAATGCTGACCTTTGCTTTTGAAAAAAACAAATTCCCAGGCTTTGTCAATAGCTCAAAGTGTAGAGAGTATTATTTATTTATTATATATTTATTTATTTTTGGAAAACATCTTTAAAACTGTTAAATTGATTACACACCCAGAAACACAGAAAAGTTATTGTGATTATGTAAACCACAAAATGCTGCAAGAAATCAAAGTCTCATTAGCACTCTATGCTTATGTCCGAACAGATGAATCATACCTGTCAATTCCAAAAGAAGTAAAGTAGCTTAATAAGAAGGTTATTTGCAAGGTTACATGACAGTTTATATTGGAAATAAGCAGAGATATTAAAAAGGCTCTGTTTTTCATAATTATGCCGAAAAGTCTTCCAAGGTAAATACAACTTCTGATTTAGTATGGAACCATACCTCTCAACCTTAGAGCAAGGAATCTGGACAAAGCAAAAAATAAAAGTGGGACACAGGCCCAAAAATAGTTATGCATCACAGACACCATTGAAACAACTGTAGCTGCAAACATTATACATCACTTATAATCTTTCTATCCCATCATTGTCAGTTAAACATTATGTGGCTCATTCAGTCCTGCCTTCTTTTGCATCAAAGAAAACCATGCTTTGAAATAACAAATGCATTAAAATAGTAAATAAAACACATTGCATCCACATCCTGCAACTTCCTACCTGCAAGCAACCACAGAGCTTTCACTGAAACTAGGGTTGCTTGTTTCAACAGAATGACAGCTCTCCCTAATTAAGTCAAATGGTATACGATCCACCAGTATCTGGACTACCTGAAATAAATTAAATTGTGGCCTGTAAATTGAAAGTACACTTTGTTTAATTGAACTATATTTCTATGCCCACTTATTGTATTTTTTCAGTAACATCTAATATCCATTTCCAGGTCACTTTACAAGACATTGGCAGTGGTAGACTTGGCATCCTTCAGAACCCCACAGGCCCAAGCTAATACATTGTCCATTAAATGTAAATATCCAACCACTGTAAATGACAAGAAGCTATGTCTTAAAAAATCTACTTCTGGCATGCGTACCCAAGTATTAGGTTTTGAAACAAAGAAACATATTCTCCACAGTCCGTAAGTCTCTGTCTTTAATAATAATCTATTGTTGCAGCACTCCCAACACATAAGCACACACATACACACTAAAATCCCCAACATTTAAAAAATAACATTGTGCCCATTTGATTTGCCAGTATTGATGATCGCCAAAGCTATGCTTACTGTTGTCTAATTTACCACTACTTAGAACCCACCAATGAAAAAACAGTACTAGGTGCTTTTTTGTTTGTCTGAAAAAACAATACAACTTTATATGCTACAGTCCCACATAGTCAGTCCACTACTGACCCATTAACCCTAGGCTGCTGTCTCATTCTTACTCCCTGGAACTGCATTACCTTGGATGACTACTTTTATTTCCTAAGCAAAAGACACAAATTGGAAGATGAGGCAAAAATCCAGACATTCTTTGAAAATCCATACAGTTAAGAGGGCCAGTTCAATACAACACTGTCCCTGTCAGGAAAGCCGCAATTTAATGAAAGTGTACTCTTAATGTATGATGTATTTGTGAGCTAACTTGTTTGTGTTCAGTAGGTAGACTGATCATTGTTAGCCTCTTTGTTCATGCATATCTCTCTGTCATGCACACATATACACACATACACACACACACACACGCACAGTCTTCTTCTACTTTCACGCACACAATTCTGATTTCATGCATGCACTCACTCCGTACTTACCTATTAACACAGGTAATTGCTGTCCCTTTCAAAGGCAACAGCGGCAAATCCATACATGAGTCCCTCTTCAGTGAGAACACACACACACACACACACACACACACACACACACACACACACACACACACACACACACACACACACACACACACACACACACACACACACACACACACACACACACACACACACTGATTGTTTGGTGCAAAATAATGGCGTAAACACACTGATGCTTTTTTGGCTCAAAAACAAAACTAGAAGGGTGCTTTGGCACATGCGCACACCGACATTAGCATTACAGGTCATGGGAGTGAAAAACACAAAACAAAAAAAGTGTTTTGGGGCATGCGCACATAGATGTTGCAGTTAGAGGTTGAGGGCCACATGGAAGAGCTCTGAGGGCTGCATGCGGCCCATGGGCCGCAGGTTGGACACGTCCAGTCTAAGAGGTTTGCTAGATTTATTGAAGTACAACTTTTGTGACTGACATTTCTTCAAAAGTTGGGTTTTGACCAATTTGTTGTTCTTTGCATTTGGAATCAATAGCTGTTTACTGATTGGCAAGGTTGTTCTTGTCTGCCTAGACATTAATCTCTGAGCAGGTGAACCAAGCAAGTAAGCTCGGGGAATGTTTCTGAGATCGAGTAGGTTAAGAAAAACATTGGTACCATCTCAGATTTCTTTAACAGACATTTCACACTTTGGACTGCACGCTTAGCTAATCCATTTGACTGCAGATACTCAGGACTACTTGTAACACAGACAGAGTCCCAGGCCTCAGTAAATTTCTTGAACTGCTGACTGGTAAACTGTTTATCATTACCAAATACGACTTTATGTGGGCTACCATACACAGAAAAATGTCTCTTCAATTTTGCAATGACAGTGATGCACATTAGATTAGGAAGAAGGTCATTTTCAAACCAATTCAAGTAATAGTCTACTAACACTAAGTAACGTTGATTATTCCATTCAAAAATATCAGTAGCAACCATCGACTGTGGTAGTTCGGGAATCTGATTTAGCTGAAGTGGCTGTTTTTGTTGGTGCAGTTTAGTACTGTTGCAAACAGAACATGTTACAGTTTCCTTCTCTATATCTTTTGACATAGAAGAACAAAATACTATGCCTCCTGCCCTTCTTTTGGAAGAATCAGTACCTGGGTGTCCATGATGCAAAATCTTGATATATTCCTGTTGTAAAGCTGAAGGAATAATTAATTACTTTAGGACCATACATGATGATTCCATCTTCCATCATGAGCTTATCTTGATAAGGAATATATTTCTGTATGTCAAATGGTAGACTGGTTTGTCGTACTGGCCATCCTTGACTGATAACGTGTCAGCTTCTGGAGAATTGGGTCTAGAGCTGTGTATTGTCTGAGTTCATCAAGATGTGATGAGGAAAAATGTTTGAGGTCTGCTTTCTCATTGTCATGCTGTTCTGTTGTTTGGGTGCTCTTGACAAAGCATCTGCAAGGTATAAATATTTGCCTTTTGTGTAAACAATATTGAAATTGCACTTTTGCAATTTTAACATCATGCATTGCAGACATGCTAGGGATGAATGTATTGGGCGGTGCAGTGGTGCAGCGGTTAATGCTGTCACCTCACAGCAAGAGGTTCTCCGGTTTGATTCTCGGCTGGGGTGCCTTCTGTGTGGAGTTTGCATGTTCTCCCTGTGTTCGTGTGGGTTTCCTCCGGGTACTACGGTTTCCTCCCACATTCTAAAGACATGCTTCTGGAGCATTTCTCCCTGGGCCTCCGCTGAAAACAGGATCTGTGGAACCTAGTTGGACTTTCCTGGTCAAAAAATGTAAAAAAAATAAAATTGGCTTTTTCAGAATTGTCACTAGTGGTTGTTGCTCAGTCTCTGTTTTAATAGGCTTGCCATAAACATAATCATTGAACTTTGAACATGCAAACACTACTGCCAAAAGCTGTTTTTCATTTTGTGCATACTGCATCTCAGTTTGGGTTAACGTTCTGGATGCATAAGCTACTGGTATGCCTTCCTGAAGACATGATGCACCAAGACCATATTTTGAAGCATCGCATGAATGAATTACTGATTTGTGAACATCATAATATCTCAAAGTGGGTGGACAGGCAATTTTCTGTTTTAGAACATCAAATGCTCTTTGGTGTTGTTCCAACCAGGACCAGTGTACATGTTTGCGTGTCAACTCATGTAACAGTGCTGGAAGCTCACTCAAGTCTGGGATGAACTTTCATAAATAGTTTACCATACAAAAAAAACGTTGCAAAGATGTGACATTGTCTGGAACTGGCATCTCAAGAATTGTTGTTTGCTTAGATGGATCTGGTTGTAAGCCAGAACTGGTAAACAAATGACCCATATAAGTAACTACTCTCAGCTTGAATTTACATTTCTGAGGATTCAGTTTAAGATTGACTTCATGTGCATGGAACTTTCTTGAGGTTCTGCCATGTTCGTCTTCAACATTACCCCCTACAATAATATCATCTACTATGATAGCACATGGATAATCTGAAAAAAATGATCTATTTCAAGTTGAAAGACTTCACTGGCAGAATTTATCCCAAATGGTATTCTCAAAAATTTGTACCTTCCAAATGGTGTACTGAAAGTAGTTAACAATGAGGATTTGTGATCCAGTGAAATTTGCCAAAACAGATGTTTTGCCTCTAAGACTGAAAAAATAGTGGCATTTGGCATCAGAGCTGCTACTTCCTCTACTGTGCATACCAGATGATGAAGTCTTCTAAGCACTTTGTTTAAATCTCTCAGATGAATGCATATTCGAATATCAGCTGAGCTTTTCTTATGAGCTATGACCATGGAGGATACCCAATCAGTTGGGTCTTTTACTAGAGTTATCACACCTAAATTCACCATTTTGTCTAGTAGTGTTTTTACTTTACTCTGCATTGCTTCCCAAACCTTTCTTGCTGATCTGACAACTGGGCTTACTTCATGGTTTAACTTCATGGAATATGTGACTGGTAGTTTTCCAAGCTCATCTTTGAAAATATCAGCATATTCACTGAAAATATTCTGTGTAAAATTATCATGGTTGTTTAGACTTATATGGTGGACCTACTTATTAAATGAAATAAGTCCCATTCTCAAACTGTCTTTGAGGCCTAACAATGACTGCATGTATCTTTTGACTATGTAAAACTGCGAGTCATAGCTGTTCCCAGCAGCATGGCATGTGAGAAGTACTGCATCATCAGTTTGAATCTCTTCACTATTATAAGCAACTCGTTTTGCACACTTTGTTGAATCAAAATTCTCACCAGCTTTCACCTTGCCAAATATTTGTGCTGATATAATGTTGCACTTGGACTCAGTATCTACTTTAAGCTCTACAGGTTTTCCATTAATTTGTACAGTACAAAATATTTAACCCTTTGCTGCCAACTGATAGTCTACTGTATTAACAGTTTCATCAATCACAGAGAAACCATCAACACAGAAAGTTTCCTTGCGACTTTCTAACTGATCTACTTGTTTTTTTGGATGCTGTCTTTTACTAAAAGATTGTAGCACTTTAGACTTTCCAAGCCTTTTGAAATTATTTCACTTTTTACATTTGTGACATTGCTGACCAAAATATAAGCACTTCTCTCATTTAAGTTCATGGTTGCCTCCACAATTACAACAGCTAACAATAAGATTATGTGGCCCTGTTCTGTTTATGGCTGAACTTGGGTACTGCCACACCCTTTGGCTTATATCTCTTTTCTGTCTTAGCTTTTTGTTGTACAATATCAGCATTCGCACTTGTAGACACTGTATGCATGCTCTACTCATTCGTAAGCATATTAGTGTGCTTCTTTGTAAGCTCATATATTTGACAAATCTCTGTAGGTTTGCTCAGTGTTAAAGCACTGTCTTGAAGGAAAATCTTTCTCACTGCATCATTGTTAACACCACACATGAGTCTGTCCTTTATCAACTTATCTCACAAATCACCAAATCTGCATATTTCTGCTTTATTTCTCAAGTTAAAGTAATATATGCTGCTATAGTTTTACCAGACTTGATTTTTTGTGTAAAATATGTGTCTTTCCATTGTAATATTCATTTGAGGATTACACATTTCTCTAAATTTACATTTCAAGCACTCAGGGTCTTCCCACATTTCAGCCTGTATCACAATGTGGTGGTTTTCCCCCTCCCCTGCATACACAGCAGGTGCATACACAAATGAGCGTTCCCTCTCAATTGCTTCAAAGCCTGATAAATTAAGAAGTATGAATGCCTTTCTACATGCGTCTTTATCAGAAGAAGCAGCCTGTATGAAAATATCATATTCTTGTTCAAACACTCACCAATTCTCACCTCATTTAACCCTTTGCTGCCAACTGATAGTCTACCAGCAGTTCAGGTCTATGAAATCCTTCTTCCATCACAACGAAATATGTTTAAACACAAGTATAGACCAGATACTTGTAATTATGCTCAAATGCACAACAATCTCTGAAAAAGCTTCACTTTGACACTGCAAACATTCCAGAAAGTTTGGACACTTTGAATACCTTTAATTAATGTGAAAAGGTAGTGCATTATGAAGAAATGTGGTCATTTTAGCCTTTTCTTACATCTTAAACATTTTGGAAATTGTTTTGGACACTTTTCCATTTATTTAGAATACTTTTATCGGTATGTTGCAGTTTTGGACATTTTGTTTATCTCAGTAATTATTTCAAATGTTTTTAACGTTTGAATTTTGCCACACATTTAGTGATTGAAAAATCATTCAAATGAGTTCATTTACCTTTGCATAACTGTTTGCAAGTTCACTCTGGTATATTGCTCCACTTCTAACTGTGTGCTTTATGGCTTGTGCATTGCTTCAACTTCGGATCCCAATCTGGTACTACGTCGCTTGTCTCATGCATTCAAAACAGACAATAAAGCATTGTATGGGTTCAAGATATTTATCCTACATAAACATGTCAGGAAGTGTAATTAGAACAAGTATTTAACTGATCCACTCATTACTCTAACTGATTCACTCACTTCAAACACACTCGCATGTGCATCTTCATTCATGACTGCATTCACTCTGGCTGATTGCACAAAATGGCACTGTTCTTCCATGTGCTCAGTATTTTTATGTACGTGCAATCTATCTACAGTGGCTGACTAGGAACATTGCACATGATTATGTTTAAAAATATCTCCATTGTCACTCATTACTCTCCCTCTCATTAGCTTATGAACACATTGCTCTGATGATTAACAGTTTCCTCATAAATACACTTAATGTCACCTGGTACTCCTTTTACTTGTTCCAAAAATGCATGTATTATCCTGTTTTGCATGTCTGGGTCACTCATTTCCCTGTCATCTATTCTGTAAATTTAAAATGCTCTGGCTGTTCTAGCATCCTGTCAGAAACGGTAATATTAAAATACACTAACGACTTAGTAGTCAAAGTTTGACCTTGGGAGTATGGCAATAGTATAGCTCTCATTCTGTCTAATTTAGAATCAAGCTTGCATTCATTAGAAACAATGAAAGTCTTATAACACTTTGGAATAAATACCAAAATTCTTATTTGCAGTGAATCATTCCATGCATTGCCAGCTGTATACAAAAGCCAATCTTCAAATGTCAACATATTGTAAAAAATACATCTCTTGTCATTCCAATGAGGAATGATTTGTAATAAATGAGACTGCTGGCAGAGATTAACTGGATAACCTCTCATTACTTGCACATTTGGAGTGTTAATGTTATCTGAACTAACATGTTCTGACACGTCCCTGTAAATCCGCATTTGCAACTGTATAGTTCTGAAGCTGTTTCTGTAATTCCCCAATCTTAATGTGTAACTCTGCTTTCTTTGCCATGGCATTCAAAAGTTTCTATTGTGCATCCTGTAACTTGTATGCAAAAGCCTTTGTGTCAGTGTCCCCACCCATATTTTCCTGTGTATCCATAGCCGCATGTATAGTAACATCAGCCCTAGTCAAAATGTCTAAAACATTTTGCATATACTTCCTAACTTGTATGCCATGTTTCTTTAACATTTGCATGTGCTTTTCATTAAGCTGTCAACTTATCATCCAGCTGTTTGTCTGACAATTCCTTATCTTTGTTAAAAGCATCCCACTGTGAGCAGTAGGTGTAAAACATTTAAGCTGTATCTACAACCTGAAAGCTTTTAACATGATCAAAAAATGACTGGAATTCTCTATAAAAGGCAGAAACTGGCATTATAAAATGACTTTTGACTTCATCTGACAATCTTGGCATGTCCTGCATAGTCTTTACTGACAATTGCTTTAACACAGTTTTATAACATGTTAAGCAAAAACAAGTATATCTGTCTCCACAGTTAAAACATTTAATTTGACTTGTATACTTTTGTATATACTGATGAAAACAACAAATCCATTTACACATATAAATGTTCTCACTTCTATTTATACCAAACAATGCGGTATTACATTTAATATCACTACTGGTTTGTTCATACCATAGGTACATAGGTTCATAGGTGTGTACTAGTCTAATGGCTCTGAAGCTTTTAGAAGCCTAGCCCAAAAAAATTGCCCATGCACCGTGCCACCTGATGTTAGTTCACATTGCCCCTATCCAACAGGGCAACTGGAATGATCCCTGGATTGAACTTTCAGTTACCTATCAACTCGTCAGATTTCTCTTGAAGAGGGCTAGTGAGGTGATCTGCTTGACAAGAATAGAAAGCTTATTCCAGAGTATGGGCAGTCTTTGGGAGATGAACCTTTCCCTCCAGCATGTTCTGTTAATTATGGTAATGAGGTTGTGATCTCTGGAGCATGTGGTGTGCAGAGATTGGGATTTCTTTAGGTGTAGCATTTCAAGTAGGGCTGGGTCAGACATGGCTTTGTAAGTCAATCAGAGATCACCTCTAAGTACATGATAAGAGACTGAGAACAGCTGAAGTTTCTTGAGTCTGTCCATGTAGGACAGTTGTGTTTAAGGCCTAGGATCCTTTTTGTGAGGTACTTTTGTGGCCTCTCCAACTGTTGTAGGTGTCTGGTCAGGTACTTGCCAAATGGGGCGCTATATTCGATGACCGGTCTAATGAGGGATGAGTAGAGAGGGATGATGACCTCTTTCTTCCTGGATGTGAAACCTTTGATTATAAGATGTGCCACATAGAAGGACTTTCTGACCACAGTGGCAATGTGGTGGTCAAAGCAGATGTGGCTGTCGACCTGGTTGCCCAGATCTCTTATGGCCCCTTCAGTGTTCAGTGAGCTCCCATCAGCATAGTAATTTGTTGGAACTGAGTTTTTTCCAAAGGGGAGGATAACATATTTTTTGGCATTAAGCTTCAGGCCATGGTTCAGACACCAGTCATTGGTCTCAGAGAAGCTCTTTTGTAGGATGTATGCATCACTTTGGGGAGTTAATAATGACTTCTAGCTTGCAGTCATCAGTGGACTTGGTCAGCCAAAGTGCTTCTGTGTTGGCCTGGACATCTGAGAAGTAGATGCCAAACAGTAGCCCAGGACTGACTCTGTGGGACTCCACTCATGACTGGTCGACAGTCTGACTTGGAATCCACAACTTTCACTCTGTGGGTCATGTCTATGAGCCAATTTACAACCCACCTAGTGATGTAAGGATTGATGCCTAGTTTGGTGAGTTTATCAATGATACCTGAGTGCGGAATGGTATCAAAGGCCTTGGTCAGGTCAAGTTAGGCTGTGTGCACTGCCTTACCCTCATCCACAGCCTTGGTGACTGCCTTGTTGAAGTCAACCAGGTTCACCAGGCAAGATCTCTTCTTGACAAAGCCAAACTGGGTGGGGTCAAGAGTTTGGAGATTGCCTATATCTTTGTTAAGCAGGTCCATGATGATGCACTCCATAGCTTTGCATACCAGACTCATCAGGCTAATTGGGTGATAGTTCCCAGGGTCTGTAGTTGCTCCCCTTTATGGAGCAGAATGACTGTAGCAGTGCACCATTCATTAAGGACATAGCCTGAAGTAAGGCTGTGATTGAACAGGGCACACAGATGTGGTGCCAGTTCATTTTGTAGCTCAATTAGGACACAGCCAGGGATATTATCAGGTCCCATGGATGCTGTATTCTTGGCTTTGGACAATGCATCTTTTACCTGTGCCATAGAAATGGTGGGTACCAGGCTTTCTTCTGGTATTGTGATTGGGCCCTTGTGGGGTGAGAGGGGTAAAGTCAGCACTGAATTTGCCAGCCAGTATGTTAGCTATATCTGTTGGCTCAGTATAGGAGATGCCATTGTGCAACAACTCAGAGCAAATCTGGGAATTGCCTTTGAGGTTTATGATATTGCTATAGAAGGCTTTGTGGTTGTTTTGGTGTCAGCCACAATTCTGCCTTCATATCTAGCTTTAAATGCTTTGATAAGGGATCTCAACTTTTTGTTGAGATTGATAAGGGAGGTTTTCCAGTCTTGTGACTTCATTTTTTTCTGCAACATTTTCTTCCTTCTTTTGTAGAGTTTGTTGCTGGCTGGGGACCACCAGATTGGCTTCATTTTTTTGGAGGAGAGCGTCTTAGTTCTATTTGGTATGGCAAGGTCCATGCATTTGTGCACATGCTCGCACAGTGCATTAGTGTATGATTCAGCAGTCATGCAGCTATCTTTCATTGGCATGGGTGCCGGGAAGTTAGCCACCTCTGTTTTTAGGAGCCTAAAGTAGGCTTTAGAGAAGTTTTTCAGGGTGGTCACCTTAGTGGGGGGGGGGGGTTGTAAGTGAGATGGAGATTTCCATGGTGATCAGTTTATGGTCAGATTTAACCAGGGAGGAATTGAGTATAGGTGTGGAGCAACAGTCTCCCATGTTGGTGATAACCAGGTCGAGGATGTTGCTTCCTCTAGTGAGGGTCAGAATGAGCTGGTACAGGGCATTGGAATTGATAAATTCCAGAAAGCATTGGGCCTGTACATTGGTACTTGAATAGTTTTCACAGTTGATGGAAGAGTAGTTGAAGTCACCCAGTATAAGAGTATTGGGTTGGACCTAGATAGATTCCAGGGTGCTTTGGAACTTGGAGTGAGAGTTTAGGGAATGTTTGGGGTTTGGTAGCAGACTATGACTTGTATTACCGTCTTACCCAGTGTTAGTTGTACCTGAAGTATCTCAAATGCATTGTGCTGGGTTACCAGTCTAGAGGTGTGCACATCCTTTAAGAATATGGAGACACCACTGCCTTTGGAGCTTCTGGCCGTATTTTGGGCCGAAAGTTATGGAATGAGTTGTAGTCAGGGAGCACAGGGGTGCTTTCTGCCTCTTTAAACCAGGTCTCCGTTACAGCACAGATGTCAATATTCTCCATTTTGAGGAGAGCTTCGCGTGAGTGCATCTTGAGATTTACACTTCTGGCATTGAGCAGCATGACCCTCAAATTGCATTTGTTTGTAGCTGTTATGGTGGAATTTTTGTCTTTGGAACACTACCTAAAAAAGGCACTATAGGGGTAGCAAGAGCCTTAGCCAGTACCCAGAATCCCAGGGGTGACAGATGAAGGCCATCTCTGGCAAAACATCGAGATCTGATGTAATAATGTCAAAACTTTATCAGGAGTCTGGTTTAAGTCTATGGCCATTGTGTGTATCCATATTATTTCAGAAAGAGGCTTACCATTTTCAGAAATGGCTAACAGGTGATCATGCTGTAGATCAAAACTGCAAACTGGAAGCTCCCTCTCTATCGAAAATACTGATGAATGTCTCAGAGCAGATGCAAAGATGAAATCTCAGTTTCACCCACTTGGAAGTTCCTGATACTGCTGAGCTGCTCAATACTGACTGCATGGAGGATGGAGCCAACAAAAATATTAACTGGTGCTTGTCATAGTACTGATATGAATATTTAAAAAGGGTCAGAATTGAGTCTGGCATGCCACTTTTCAATTGAATTATCAGCAGGTACACAGACTAACTGTACAACTGTATATTTGCATATTTAAAAGTTTTATTGAAACAAACCGACCAAGCACTACCTTTAAGACTTTTATACATTTTCTTTATAACACAGATCACTCTCAGATACACTGCACTTCCTCAGCTGACTCAGATTACAAAATGTCTACCAGAAAGTATTTCACAGCCATGTCTATCTAGTTTATCCTTGATGAAACATTCTTTTCCTGTGTTGAATCATTCTTTATCTGCATCCTTATCTCATCCAGAGCAAAACAATTTTCAGCAGGCCGATATCTTTCATTGATAGGATAGCCTGCAACTACTTTTCTGCTGTGTTAGCCATTTCCCTTTAGCAAGTTCATTCTCTTGAATATCTGTATACAGTCAACTGTCTATGATATTTCAACAAGCCTCTATTGTTAATGCCATTTATTACAAAAGCATTTAGAAGTATAATACTTTTCGTTTCACACAAGCACATTCTGTTAAGCTAATCATATTTGTATACTCTGGATTTCTTTTCTGTACTTGAAGATGCTGTGTTCTAAAGATATCACACTGTTACTATTATAGAAAGCAGCTTTAAAACAGTTCTACCAAATGATGTATATATTTTTCTATCAAATACATGTCATTGCTATGACAAAAAACAGTTTTACTTTATATAGTTCTGTCATAGCACAGTTTAAAAAGAAAAGTATTTATGAGAGCATAAAAATATTAACCACCCAATAATATATACTAAGCCAATATGCACAATCTCTGCAGACGTAAAAGTCATTTGAATAATTTTGCACCAAAGAAAGCTATTACTAATGCAGAAATTGCTGTTGGTGAACAATTTGCTTTTCAGTTTCATCTGCAAATGCAGTGCCTGCTGCCCTTGAAGAGTAAACTATATACATTGTATTAAACTTGTATGCTGGTGATATTTCTGTAATATTTCATGAACTATAAGAGCTATGTAAAGGGAATGGTTGGTGAACAATAGCAACAGGTACATAGTTACTAGGCATGCAGTCCAAGAGACCATTGAGGAGCCTAGCCAAAATTCCCAATTGTTCCAAAGCACTGTCTGGTTATTTGACTTGCTCAATGTTACACAATAGACAAACGAACATGGGAGGATTCAAACTCTACACCCTTACCACAGGAAGCAGCTCTTGAGCACATAAGAACTTTAGTCCTCTGCACTACCTGCCAGAGTAACAGTTTTTAAATAACTGCAGAAATCCTTTGCAATCTGATCTTGTAGAAAAGACTGCAGGCTTGATTCATCACCCTGCATAGGGTCCCTTTCTCCATGAGCTGCCACTGTTGACTTTGTAGGTGTATGCTGCAACAGTATAACATTATCTCCCATTCAAGGAGGTTAGACCTGTACTGAATGATGTCAGAAGGGATAGATATTCCTGATGACAGAGAAGACAAAGGTTGGTAAAAATGAGATGTAGGTGTCCTGCAAGCAAGTAAGACCCCCCCCCCAAAAAAAACAGTATTCCATATGCAGTAGTATTTCTGAATTTTTGTATGACTTGTGGGTTGTTGAACAAAAGCTGCTGTAGAATTTATATTGTCTTTGTTTTGCTTTATTCATTGCACTAAAGAATTAATTAATTCATTAATTGGCCTGGATTGTGCAATATAGTCTAAACATATCCCATTTTAGCAATATATTTTTACAGTGCCTTCTTTACAGCCTCCAGCAACTGCAAACGGGTTGACATTTGTCAGGTCTAACTTTCTGTATCCATTATGTAGTCATTGTTCTATATTACTCTAATATATACATGAATTCAAAAGAAAAATCTTTAGCATCTATTGCATAGTCATTGTTGTATATTCCTGTGATCCATGCAGGAATTCAAAAATACATGTATAATGCATTTGCTAACAGCCTGGGACAGTCCCTTTTTAGGATGTTTCCCTTTCAAGGAGCAGCCCAGGAATACTGTCTGGTGAAGTAACTTGGCAGAGTCAGAAAAGGCTAATGGAGGGAATTAAACCATGTACTACAAGAAGCAGCTCTTTAACAGCTCATAACCTTACTCATTTGCGTTGTGTTAGACAAACCATTGTTGTCCAAACACAGTACATTTCACACCTGTGTGCATGCAAAAAATAAGCTAAATTAAAAATTGTATTCATGGCTAAAACATTAACATTAAATCATATATTTTATGCTTTCCAGTTTATTCTAAACATCTAAATAATAAACACACTGTCAATATTAAGGAAATGAAAGATCCCATTCAAGGAACATGGCTCATGTGATGATTCTCCTGTTTACTACAGTCAAGTTCATTCTTTTACATCACAACTACTGTGGCTCATAGCTACTAGTTATTAAGGTTGCAGTCCAGTAGACCATTGAGGAGCTAGCCCAAATTTCAAGTTGCCCCAAAGTACTATCTGGTGAAGTTACTTGCTCAAGGACAGGGCATAAATATGAGGCAAAATCAGACATATTTTGCAAAAATGAAGGCAACATTTTAAAGGATTTAAAGTAGCCTTTTATTTACAGCTTTGCATCAACACAATTGCAAAACTCTAATGACTGACACTGACTGTAATCTTCAGTGATTTACTAAAGTAAAATCTCAGTTGATGAGAAGGGTTCACACTCTTGTCTCTTGTAGCCAAAGTACAGGGTTTGAGCCTGAGTAAGTCACTTAACTAAATGTCTTCCCTAACTAGGGCATAACACACACACACACACACACACACACACACACACACACACACACACACACACACACACACACACACACATGCAGATGCACATGCAGATACACATGCACACATATATCTGCTGTGACAATATACTCCAATCCATGTCTGCACTCCTAAAAAATATTGTACCTGCAAGAAAAAAAATACTGTGAAATTAATCCATTGCAATGAATGCTGCACTCTCTGGTGTTCTGCTTTACAATTAAATGCCATCTCTGCATGCATGCCCGGTCTCATTGGCTACAAGCAGCTGAATGTAGACAAACATCCAAAGCAGAAACATTTTTTCTTACTTTTTTAAGCAGTGTACTTTATGCTGCTGATGTTGGCAATGCAGAAAATCTTATTTTTAAATCAACAGTACTCTGAGTGTGAAAAAAAAAATAAATTCAATGCTGTGGACAGGCTCACCTAGTGCTGGATCTGGCCATAACAGCAAATCATCAGTGGTAATACAGAATATCGGCAATCAGAATGGTAGTAGGTCATAAAGGTATGTACCTTACTAGAATAAAAAGTAAAAAATATATAAAAAAAGAATAAATAAACATTAAGGAATATATACATAAAAAAGTAAATAAATAAATAATGAAGTCAACCCCCTGCCAAATCACGACTGTATTACTGAACAGGTCTGCATGTTGTAAACAAATAATAACAAACCTTAGTGCAGGCCCACACCTTTGCTAAAGGGACTGTTACTTTTGACTGTTGCACTGATAGTTTTCCAGTAGGCAGCTTCTGCAACTATTTACTTCTTATTAATGCCAAAATGGCTGCATAGTACTTGCACTGTATGCAATGTTCCAGTTTGCTGCTGAACTGCAGGGTTGCTGATAAGGATATTTGACAGATGTTATTCTCAAAATGTGGTACAAGGGAGTACACTTCGATCTTTCATATCTTTCATCCGGTAGTTTTATATATATATATATATATATATATATATATATATATATATATATATATACATATATATATATATGTAGGTCTTCTTTTTCTTATTGAAAACTTATGCTTTCGAAAAGAAAAAGTGCGGCTCCATTTACGCAAAAGTGCACTTAAACGTAAGTGAACTTTCACGACTGCTTGTTCAACGAACCAGTAATATTAAAAAGAAACACTGCTGCATCGCATCACGCTACAGTGAGGATAAGGGAATATACCTGTTTCCCCACTGTAGTGTGATCTTGGAGTTAGTATATATAAAGTAGCAGGGGTGTGGGGAATGACTTTGAAGTGTTTTTTTTTTTAAAATGCACTTTCACTTAATTAGGCTTGTGCTTTTTCTTTTCGATAGCACAAGCTTTTGATAAGAAAAGTAGACCCATATATATATATATATATATATATATATATATATATATATATATATATATATATATATATATATATATACACACACATACACACACACACACACACACACACACACACACACACACACACACACACACACACACACACACACACACACACATTCTAACCTTCTACCTAACACCCTTGGAGTACCACAAGTCTCTATACTAGGGTCCTTGCTGTTCTCCATCTTCATTAACGACCTCTATACTGTCATCCCAAAAGTCAGCTGTATCCAATATGCTGATGACTCTACTCTGATTTGCTCAGCCACATCTCCAGTAGAGTTATGGTCAGCTACCCAGACCACCTTTAATACAATCGAAAACTGGCTTTGTGAACATCGTCTGATCCTAAATCCCAAAAAAACTACAATGCTGCTATTTTCACCAACACGTAGGTCTACCGCTTTCACCTTTACCATAAAATCAAATGATGGCACAATAATCTCCCCTGACCCCTCTACAAAACTATTAGGTGTCATCATAGACAATAATCTAAAATTTGACCTACATGTTAACCAAACAATCAAAACCATCAATAAAAAACTAGGGTCACTTTACAGAATAAAAGCCTTCCTAACCACTTCAGCTAAAATTGCCATAACTCGCTCTCACCTTCTTTCAACCCTTCTGTATGCATCCCCTCTACTCTCGAATTTAAACAAGACTGTCCTTAACAAACTCTCAATTTGCTACAACCACATTGCCAGGTTTGCCACTGGGCTGCCTTTTAGGACACATCATTGCATCAATCTAAATCAGCTTGGGTGGCTTGAACTACCCAGCCTAATCCAGTATAACCAACTGATTATGGCCTATAAAATCCTCTATAATCCGGACAATACTCCTGCACTTAAAAATATTATCACCCTCTATAACAACCCTAGACCGCTTCGATCCTCTAACAAACTACTAATTCAAACTAGCAAAATTAATAACACAGCCGGTGATTCTCTCTTTGCAAACTCTGTAAGTAGATTCTGGAACTCTCTTCCAGCTGATATTACCTTACTTTCCACCTTAGGTCAATTTAAAACTAGACTCAAACAACATTTGTCACTTAACTGGCTATGTCAGTGTATCGAGCCTGGCTAACTCTCTCTAGAATGTGTAAAAATCTGTTAGCCAGTTTACTGTGTAATTTAATTTAATCCTGACTTGCGCTCAGGATTAACTGTAACCTGTGGAACTTGTTTAACTTGCTTACTTATGTAATCTCTGAAAACAGTCTGTTTGTAATATGTAATGCTGGTATTATGTAATGCTGTATCTGCTTACCCTTGGAGCTTTTCTCCCCGGGCCTCCGCTGAAAATGGACATGCATCCAGTCGGACTATCCCAGTCAACAAATGTAAAATAAAATAAAAATAAATAATATATATATATATATATATATATATATATATATATATATATATATATATAGGGTCTATATTAAATCAGCAAACGCTTAAAAAAGCAAACACTGATTTATTGACCCCATTAAGCAAAAGCTTACCATCCCGAACACTTAGAACAGTGATTTTTTTCCCCAGGGAAAAAAAATCGCTGTTCCAAAAAAGAAAAAAAAAACTTTAAAACATTACGTAAAGTTGGAGGGCTTCACCCCCCCACACCTCCTGATGTTATTTTTTTGCAGAAGGACAAGGTCCCTTGCCCGTAGTCCAATTATATATACCAACTTTGAGATTGCACAACAATGTGGTAAGGCCAAATTCCCAGATCCCATTGTAACATGAGATTGCACAGCAATGGGGTTAGAGCAAATTCCTAAATCCCATTGTAACATGATGCCACATAGAAAGCAGTTGGCAGGCTGAAAAACAAGCGAAAAAGAACTCTTATGAACTGCAACTGTATATATATATATATATATATATATATATATATATATATATATATATATATTTTTTTTTATTTTTTATTTTTTTATTTTAGATTTTTTTACCGGGGTCCGACTGTGCAGGGTTTGTTGTTTTCAGTGGTGGCCCGGGGAGAAAAGCTCCATACAATATGACAAACAGCGAAGCATATAATAATACAAAATGTCAATCCAAAGATAAATCTTACAACAATTTAAAAAAGAATACTCCTACGGGAATCTTTGACAAAGTTGTTAACTTCTTTAGTAGTACTTTGAAGAGATGAGAATATTCACAACATTGTTAAACATGCAGCAGTACTTAATACATAATTCCATAAGCATTGGTATAGTTTGTATTGCAAAGAATTATATATGTTTTGAAGATATATGAAGACTTTATAGAGTATGGGTGAGGCTGGAGTGATCTTAAGGAGTTAGCCCGGGTCAGAGCATGTACATATCCAAGACTTGGTGAGACAGGATTTTAATTGATTTTTGAAAACGAACTTTGTTTGTCTGTGTCCTGATTTCGAGTGGGAGGGAATTCCACATTTTTGCTATAGTACAAGAGTATAGGGAATCACCTGAATTATGTTTACTTTTGGATACTTCTACTAGTCCTTTGTTGGCGGACCTTAGCTGACAGCTGTTGGTGTAATGGTTGATTAGGCCTTATAGGGCTGGGGTTTTGTTGGGGTAATACAGAATCTGATGAGCTAGGGTGAGTTGATTTAAGGTAAGTAAGTTAGGTAATTCTACCCAGGACAGTTTGTGAAGGGCTAGACAATGGTGAGATCTGTAGGAAGAGACAGTAGCAAATTTAACTATCTTGTTGTAACAAGTGGATAGTTTGTTTAGATTGCCTTCATTTAGGTTAAATAGGGTGGGAAAAGCTTAGAGTAATGTGGAGAGTAAGTGAGTTCTTGATATGGTAATTTTACTATTGGAGGTCAGGTAGTTTTGCATATGTAGAGTGTACCTAGTTTTTTGTGTACCTTAGTCATGGTTTGAGCTATGTGCTTGTTGAATTTCATGTTTTGGTCGATGATAACACCTAGTAGCTTAGTATGTGCAACTTGTGTGATATGAGTGTTGTCTGAGGCAATAATTTTGAAAAGGGGGAATGGGGTATATAGCTTTGGCGGGATGAAAGAGCATACACTGTTTTTCGGTGGGGGGGGGCTGAGTATTAATTTGGTGTCTGTTAATTGGTTTCAACTGCAGTAAAGGATCCTTTGGTTATTTTTTGTAGAAGTTGGAGAGAGGGAGCGGAGTACATTAGGGTAGAGTCGTAGGCATATTGTACTAAGCTTGCATGTTGGGTTGCTTTATGGAGGTTGTTTGTGAATATTGTGAAGTGCAGGGGACCGAGTGTAGATCCTTGAGGCACAGCTAGGGTGACAGGGAGAAGAGGGGATAGATTGTCCTGCCACATAACGACATCCATTATACTTACATATAATACTTGCATGAGTGATGCTCTTCAGAGGAAAGGAATGCTTTGAAATCCCTCATTTTGCTCTATTTACTTCAAATACTTATTATTTATTTATTTATTTGCAGCTATGTATTTGTTTGTTATTTTTGTAAAAGACAGTTGCACACTCAGAAATAAGCCTTTAAGGTGAAATGTCACTTATCAGGTATAGTTTGCAATGTACTCTCAGTAGCTGTACAGGTAGCATGCTGGGAGATCAGAAAGTTGCAGATTCTATTCCCACACAAAATAAATTACATTTCCAATACTGATACTGCAGTGCAGCATTTGGGATGCTACAGTCTTGAGTGTGCTATCCTTCATGTGTGCTGTTAAATCAAGGCCCTATATGCCTGAGTTGGTGGTAACTTAACTTCCCATTGCAATTATCAAAAAGAGTAGAGGGTAGTTTTCTGTGTCCTGGTAAAATTTCCCTTAGTCAGTATGAATACCAACTCAGGTTTCCCCTAAAAAGAGACCATTGGCCTAGTGGGACTAACACTATTGACAAAGTTTAAATAAAATAAATATTAATGGTTTAACTGCTCATTGCCCTTAACAATCCATATGAAATGCATATTTCCTTTTATTTCCGTTCACACTGCAGTTCAACTTTGCATAAAGTCTTGCTTATCTAATTCCTGTAAGTTCTATTTCATGGCATTTAAGGCTGTAGTATGATCATTTAGACATATGATATAAAACAATTACCAGGCAATGAGGTCTCTAAAAGTGAGACAACTGGAAGATACATTTAAAGACATATATTTAATGCCTAAAAATGAAATAAGCATGTACTGTGGGTAATATGGTAGTACACACGTTCTTCATTTGCTTTTACATCAGTGACCTGTTTCTGTTTTATTATGCTTAAAAGATGAAATAATATCTCAATAAGCCATGATTTCTAGTTCAAACTCAACATTCAAGTGATGCCTTAAAAATAAGCACAGCGTAATGAACGTAAGTGGGAGAAGACAGCTACTGTGTTTCACCCAGAAATATTTGTTTTGCACAACAGTCTTGGAGTAACAGAAAAAGTGAATTCTTCTCAAAGCCTTTTTCTTGCTGTATTTGTCTAATTACCATTTTGTTTATATGTTAATATTTTTAATAGACAACAGAAAAGGTTGTCTGATAAAGTGACAGATGTTTCTGTGACTGTAGTGTCCACTCCTCTTGAAAAGTGACTCCAGTGTTTACACAAGATAGTTGCTGACCTTGCTAGTAATGGGGACAGTATGAAAAAAAGAGAGAGAAACCCCTATGTTCCCCTGCTGTAGTTTGTTTCTGTTATTATTGTTAATCTTTTCTTTAAATTTAGTTTGATGATGCTTTACATTGTGTGCCTAACTAAAAACTATTTGATAAAGTCTTAAATGTGTTCTCATTATTTATGCATGAAAGCTGAATCCCTACTGTGTGCTTTAGAAGAGTTCTCCAGGGCTAGCGATTACCAAGCCATACTTAAGTTGGGAAGTAATTTCAAATAAGAATACAGCTGCACTTCTTTTGTTTCATCTTGTGTTTGTGGCCATAAATTAGTGGGGCTGCCATCGTCTGTCGTTATTTATCTTAACCCTTAAGGAATAATTTGGGACCCCAGTTTATCAAAAGAAATGTGTTTTATTTTTCAGTTGCTGATGCTAATACTTTTATTGTTTTAGCAGTTTTTGATAATAACAGCTTATTTTGCTGCTTCTATGCCATGTAAACTGGGAAATTTTGATACCATTGTATATGCCATTAAATGCCTGGGAAGAAGCTTAATAAATTGCTGTTATATCATTTAATACATGGGTCAGTGCCTAATGTATTCTGCATCATGAGTTGTCAGTGATCCTTTCACATCCTGAGCTGTGGGTCAGGACAATTTTGTGGCACACTGTCCATTTGATTAACTGTAGGTGCATTTCTTTGATGTCATGTGTTTGCATTCTTTGTATAAAACAGAACTTACAAAGTTATGCTGATGTATCTTGACAAGAGTCATATGATACAAATACAAAATGCAGCCCCCATCACATTTCGAAGCATGGCTAAAGTTTTATATACCCTTTTATCCATGGATATGAATATGAATGGACTTCAGTAAGACTGGTAGAAAGGAGCTGTAAATGGATGCCAAACCTTGGTATGCTTTAGCTCTTACAATCTGAAAAGCTCTGAAAATGTAGTGTAGAATGAACCAAACTCACAGTGCAGTAAACATTTGTAATGATAATGGAAAAAGCTTTCAAAACCAAGCTCCTTCACTGTATTACAAGGCATGGAAGCCAGAGGTTCAGAAAGAAGTCTGAATAGCAGATGCCAATATCAGAAAAAAATATCTTGCAATTCTATTTATGAGTGGCTTCACGCAAGCTTGCCAAGGAAAGTATAATTTCTCCTGTTCGATTCTTGGCTGGGGTGCCCTCTGTGCGGAGTCTGTATGTTCTCCCTGTGTTCACGTGGGTTTCCTCGGGGCACTCCGATTTCCTGGCTGGAGCATTTCTCCCCAAGCCTCTGCTGAAAATAGACTCTGTCCTAGTCAGACTTTCCCAGTCAGCAAATGTTAAATAAACAAAACAAAATGAATAATACGAACCTCTGTAACTGGATGAGAGGTAACACTTAGTAAAAATGTAACAGAGTTGTCAGCTAAGACAAGCAGCTGGTGGACAGGTGTTTCAGCATTACAAATTGTCAAATTTTGTAGATGACAAACAAATACAGGAAAACAGTTATAGGCACAGCAGTTAAGGATCATGGGTAACATCACCTGTAAGGTAACAGGGTGTGAAAAATAACAAGGAGGCATGTAACTTCTGCCAAAAGGCAGAATAAGCAGTGCATGCATACAGGTGACAATATCTGCAATGAAATTCTTCCTTCCTTGACTTCTTTCCACAGGGTAGTCTGTTGGAGATTTCAAATGGTCATGCTTGACTAAGTGGAGTCTGTTTTATTTGCAACGTTTATCAAAATGCTAAAAAAAACCAAGATTTGCCACAAAATATATTTTTAGGCATGACTCATGGCACAAAATATTTATAAATCACAGGATATAATTGTGAAATATGATGTGAGTATGAATGCTCTTCAGCGATTGTAAAGAGGTAAAAGACTACTTTTATTTTTGCAGTAGGGAAATGCTGAAGGAGAAAGGGGTATATAACAAAATATACAAATTTAGAGAAAGTTTGCTTCAGAGAAATAGTGTCTGATACCTTACACATATTTGTGTGCCTGTGATAAGTATGGGAGTGGTAGAGGAATTGGTTTTAGAAGTTCAACAACGAGAGGGGGAACTGTCTGCCTGACAGGCTCTTTTGTAACTGTGTAGTTATCAACACACCAATTCAGTATTTGGTGGCAGCATCTACAGTGTGTTATAAAGGACACAGAGGAGGTTCTCAGATTATTCCCTGCTTAAACTGCTTTTAAGTACATATTAAGGGCCACACCTGATGACACTCAACACCCTTAATGTACTGGCTGTTATTATACATGCTTACAGACTGACCTTTCCTGCCTTACAGAATGATTTGCTCAAGACTAAATTTTTATGCTTGGGAAAGGACAACATATTAGTATTACTTCACTCAGAGCTTCTCAGGAAGGCGTTATGCAAATTAATAAAAGTTCAGATAAATCTTCCAACACAGGTAAGTGCTACTAAATAGATACTCGCAGAAGGTAGTGGCATTTGAAATGCATTCATCATTAATATCAATGTCACGGTGCACATTTCTTTCGTATTAACAATGTGTGTGCAATATTTTCTTTTTTTTCTTGTTCAATAGCACATTGTCAAATATTGCTTTCTAGAATTAGTTTAAAATGTTGGATATTTCTTTTCTGTCATTATGAAGTGCAAACAAAGGTGTCATTAGTCCACTCAGGAAACTATCTTTCCAGGCCTCTGTGCAGTATTATGTCTAGTGGAAAGCAATGCTGCCTTCACAATCTATTGTATAAACACAAGAAAGGAAATACACGTTATATAACAGTGCATAGATTTACTAGCATTTCATAGCTTTATACATTATTTTGTGGCACTACTCACCCCCCACCTCAGTAATTCTAAAATAAACCTTATGATAGCCTCATATATCATTATTATATACAGGTGTAATTCAAAAGGTAGAATCGCATTTGGTAGAAATGTTTTTTGTGGCTGTAAAAAAAGACAGAATGCACAAATGGGTGAATACTCATTTAAGCAGGGGTGGCTCATGCTATAGGACTGCAGGACTGCAGCCCTCTCAGTTGTGGAAGAAAACAAAAGCAAAATAAAAAAAAAAATGGAAAAACAAATAAAAAACTTTTTCTCAGTCCCAGAATGACTTGCGCATGCGTAATTTAGACTGGGAACTCTCCCGGAACTCGCGCATGCGAGTTTCACAGATGGGAATGCCAGACTGCTTCGTCAGCAGTCTGGATAGATAGCAGGAAAGGCCATCTCTGCCCTGCAACCCAAAAGTCTATGCAGTGATGATTGCACAGAATGGAAGACATCTGGACTGCAACGTCCACAGGCTGGAGCTTTCTCTCACGGGGGGAAACCTGACTTTGGAGCCTGCTCTCGCAGTGAAACTGTTACCAGACTCCGAAGCTTGCATGGAACTGTAGATGGTTACTGGAGCCTTGTAGTGAATGGAAATGAAATTCTCTCAGCACTGCTAGGGAACTGAAATGGCGGTGTGTGTGTGTGTGTGTGTGTGTGTGTGTGTGTGTGTGTGTGTGTGTGTGTGTGTGTGTGTGTGTGTGTGTGTGTGTGTGTGTGTGTGTGTGTATATATATATATATATATATATATATATATATATATATATATATATACGTAATTCCACTATATTGTATGTATGCTGATTTCCACCCAGAGACACAAAACTAAATACTGCTGTTGCCCTGGAATGTCAAGCTACATAATCATTTCTTTGCCAGAAGTCCTTGTTTGTACACAGTAAGACTTCTTAAGGAAAACAGATTGTCTTCTTCAGTTTATATTTATCACCTATCAGGGGAGAACCTGATGGGCAGGATTTCATTTCTGGCCGATTTGTTGAACTACTTTTGCTTGCCTGTGTGAGACCCAAAAGGAGGGAGGAGTGTATTACTGCTGAAGCCTTGGCAGTGGAAGAGAGAGCACAAATTGTTTCAAAACTTTCTTGTGTTTATATGGCTGCAGAAAGACAGAGAGCAAATGTTTGTGCTATCCTGAACTGTCACCTCTTTGTAAAACTAAAGAAAACTTGTTTCCTGATTAAACCTGGAAATAAAACTATTAGTAATGGGAAAGCCTCACCACTAAAGGGACTTGAGTAGTTTGCATTACTAAGCCCCATCAGGCTAGAGTGAGTGAGTGAACTCTCTGTTTTTCATTTTGAACTACCCTTTTGAATTGCCAAATGCCTTGTTTTAATGTTAGTCCGTCACACAGTAGTAACATTTAAAAGTTAAGTTTCCACTTTTTTACTGTTTTAAGTAGAGCTGTTTTATTTCCTTGTGAAGTGTCCCAGCCTTGTTAAGGCTGCTAACCCTAATCTTAATCTTGCCCTTAACCCCAATGTGCAATTTACCTTAGAAAAAAAACATTTCCATAACACTATACTTAGACAAACTTTGATTGAGACATAGTGGTAGATTTGGGTTAGGGCACTGTAAACTGAAAGAGTTTTCTTTTTAAGTTTTGTACAACTGCAACCCACTCAAAAAATATTTTAAGAACTGAAATGTTATTTGTTTCACTTCAAACAGCCTGTAAACATACTATTCAAGTCTTGAGAAATATGAATTAGGCAATGCATGTACCTCAGAACTGGCCCTGATTTTGACAAAACTTTTAGCTCTTTCCCTCTTAATCCCTCTTAAAACTGATATCTTTTGGAGACATGGCGATGAGTTATGTTTAATAAATAATGGCAATGATTATTGTTACAGACTTCTTTTACTTTAGAAAATGTATATTAATTTGCATAATCTTATTTTGTTAACATCTCAGGTTAATAGCACAGACATTTTAAAAAGTGTCCCTGATTATTTCTCGATCTGTCCCTGATTCTTTTGAGATTTGTCCCTATTTACTTGAGAGCTATGGCGATGCATACAGGGTTATCAGTCCATCCAGGAAGTCGACTGTCAGTTGAAGTAACGTTGGTATGATCTTGGTTCTAAATATCAAAATGTCATTTGATGGCCATTTAATTGTACAAATAGAATAGTTAACAAAGTTTTTTTTATTTTCTGTATTAAAGATGGAGGTAAAAATCAGTTGAGATTGGTAAATTCTTGTAATGATTACATCATCAACTTATGAATGGCACTGATTCCTCTGTTATTCGGGGCAAAGACATTAATAAAAATATTATATACTTCAGTAAAAAACACTAAACTTTGAAGTCTACTAGTTGGTACAAAAAGCCTCTGATGTCATGAATATGCATCTAGCCTCCTAGTTAAGAAAACTATAGAACCAACCCCCTTCTTCCACAGCCCATATGTTAGTTAGCTTCTTGAGTATAAGCATTTTATAATTTGTTGAGTGAAGAGGCTTCATTATGTCTCTGTAAGCAGCATCAGTCAGTATGCTAACATATACTTTAGTGTCAGTGTGTGTGTGTGTGTGTGTGTGTGTGTGTGTGTGTGTGTGTGTGTGTGTATTGTTGCCTGACAGCTACAGGTTCTCTGGTTTGATCGTTGGCTGGGGTGCCTTCTGTGTAGAGTCTTCATGTCCTCCCTGTGTTTGTGTGGGTTTCCTCTGGTGTCCTCCCATCTTACAAAGACATGTATCTGTCTGGAGTGTTTCTCCCTGGACCTCTGCTGAAAATTGGCTTTTGTTCCAAGTCAGACTTTCCTGGTTAACAAATGTTAAATAAAAATGGCAAGCATTTGAATTTCAGACTTCATATTCTTCAGAAAGTACATGGTAACACAACATCTTTTATTCTAGCATTTTTTTAAGTTTATGAGATGGATATTTGAAATTTCTCCTTATTTTTGGGACTGTATTCCCCCATTATTAGCTTTGTCCAGGTTTTTTGTGCTAAGGTTGAGAGCTATGGTAAGAACTGAATTCACTGAATATGTTTGGAGGCTGTATTCCCCCATTACTGGCTTTGTCCGGGTGGTTTTTGCTAAGTGGTTGAGAACTATGGTGAGAACTGAATTCACTGAATATGTTTGGGGGCTATATTCTCCCATTACTGGCTTTCTCTGGGTGCTTTTTGCTAATAGGTTGAGAGCTATGGTGAGAAATTAATTCACTGAATATGTTTGGGGGCTGTATTCCCCCATTATTGGGTTTGTTCAGGTGATTTCTGCTAAGAGGTTGACAGCTATGGTGAGAACTGAATTCACTAAATGGTAGCCATTTAAGTTTCAGTCTACCTCTCTTTCACAAAACAGCTGATTTGGCATAGTAGTATGTTGCTCTGACTGTTTTGCACAGCGTCCTGGATTCAAAACTTGGCAGTGAAATGTATGGTGGTAACACAGCATTTTATTCTAGCAACTTTCCAACATTATTTATTTATTTATTTACATTTGTTGACCGTGAATGTCTGACTGGACGCAGATCCATTTTCAGCGGAGGCCTGGGGAGAAAAGCTCCACAAATTAAAATATTACAGACATAGTTACAGATTAAGAATCCTAGCAATTAAAATATTACAAACATAGTTACAGATGAAGAACATAGTACATTCAGTAGATAACTAGCATCTGTTCTATCCACAAAGTCATAGCAGATATTAACAATTGTTACAATAAGAAGTTACTGCCATATAATAAGTAGATAGGCATGGAAGTATCAGAGCTTGCTGTAATCAAAGGTAGTTTATGGGGTGGAAGAGAGGTAGAGGGTAGATGGAGTGGGAGAAGTTAGAGGGGAAAGTTACAAGGGCATAGCCAGTATGTTTTTAGGTGTGCTTTAAGTAATTCTTTGAAGTGGGTGCATGATGGTAGAGAGGTTATTGTGGGGGGGGGAGGTGTTCCATAATTTGGCTATAGCATTGGAGAATTGTGCTTCTCCACCAGTGTTATTGGCTCTAGTGACCTGTAATTGATTTTTGTTGCTGGATCGTAGTGGTCTGGTGGTGAGATAGGGTTGGAGTAGACACTGGAGGTATGGGACCTTTAGAGGATGGTTAACCAGTTTGTGGGTGAGTGTGAGTTGATACTATTGAAGGAGGTGAGGGAGTTCTAGCCAGCCTAGTTCAGTAAGTGAGAGACAGTGGTGACTGTGGTAGGATGCCCCAGTGACGAATTTGGTGATTTTGTTGTAGCAGGTCTCGAGTTTATTTAGATCGCATTGCCTTAGGTTGGTATATATTGAAGAGGCATAAAGTAGGGTGGAGATAAGGTGCGAATTTGCAACTGAAATCCTAGCTGCTTTGGTGAGGAGTTGCTTATAAGGCTCCTAGTTTTTGGTGGACTTTGTTTATGATCATGGATATGTGAATGTCAAATTTGAGATTGTTGTCTATTTCAACTCCTAGCAATTTGGTGTGATCTGTTGGGTGGATAGTTGTGTTGCCTTTTGCTGTGATGTTAAAGTGAGAGTTGTTTTGAGTATGTTTGGTGGGTTCTAAGATGAGAAGTTTAGTTTTGTTTGGGTTGAGTATTAACTGGGCATCGTATAGCCAAGTTTCAACAGAGGAAAAGGCATGCTGTGTGAACTTTTGCAGTTCGGGTAGGGAGTGGGTGGAGCAGATGATGGTTGAGTCATCTGCATATTGTATGAGTGTACCATGTCTGGTGGCAGAGGCTAGATTATTGGTGAAAATAGAGGAAGAGAAGGGTTCCAGGGATGGATCCTTGGGGAACACCAATAGAGACAGGTAGTTGGAGAGATATGTCATTTTGCCATACAACAGATTGCTGGCGGTCAGATAGTTAACTTTGAAACCAGTTGGTGACTGATTGAGAAAAAGATAGGTTATTGAGTACAGAGAGGAGTTGTTTGTGCGGGACCATGTCAAATGCTTTAGGTAGGTCTAGGAAAGTAGCAGAGGAGAGATGGCCATTGTTTTTATGGTGAAGGATAGTGTTAGTAAAAGAGAGTAAGGCAGTGGTGGTGCTATGGTTTGGTCGGAAACCATGTTGAGTATTAGAAAGGAGGTATTCTGAGATTTGAGAGTGAATGCATCTCTCTAGTATTTTGGAGAGTGGAGATAGAATCGCTATGGGGCAGGAGTTGGTTAGATCTGTGGAGGGGCCACCTGTGTGAAGGGGAATGATGTGTGATATTTTCCATAGTGTAGGGACGTAGCATTCTGACAGAGATCGGTTAATCAAGATGGATACTGGGTAGGCTAGGGCGTCAGCTGCAATTTGTAGGAATTCACTTGGGAGGTTGCCTACTGCTAATTTTGTGGGTTTAAGTTAAGGTAAGAGTTTTCTTATGTTGTAGGTAGGAATGGGAGAAAATGAGAAGAGTGTGGGGAGATTACTGGGTGAAGGTGTGGGGTGTAGGGGACGGGGGTTGTGTTGTCTACCTAGTGATAGTATGGTTTGTGTGAAGTGTGTGTTGAATGAGGTAGCCATATTTTCTGAGGAGTGAGGAATGTTAGGTGTAGGGGTATTGATTTTACCTGGGTGGAGGATGGAGTTTGTGGAGGTCCAGAATTGTTTGGAGTTGTGTTGGGAGGAGTTGTGGGCAGACTGGTAGTACTGGATTTTGTCCTCCTTTATTAGCTTTTTGACTCTGTTGTGTAGTTCTAGGAATTTCTGTCTAGCTGAGCGGGTTTTGGTTTCGCGCCACTGTTTCCAGGCTTTATCTCGATTTTTAATTTCTGACCTAGTGGTTTTCTGTAGCTATGGGGAAGGTTGGGCTTTGGTTCTGGTAAGTCTTATGGGGGCATGGTTATTTAGGATGAAGGTAGTATTGAAAAACTGGACTGCGTCATCTAGGCTGAGGTAATTTAGAGGGTGCCAGTTACATTCTTTGAGGGATGAGATGAATGTGATTGGATTAAAGTGTAGTTTTTTACATATTTGATGGTAGATGACAGGTTTAACTTGGTATAGGTGTTTTTTGAGTAGGACTGTTGGGGAATGATCACTGAGGCTATCTGATAGGCAGCCTGCTATATAGGACTGGGGAATCTTGCTGACTAGTATCCAATCCAGGGCAGTGTGCTTGTTGGAGTTTTTATTTATTCTGGTTGGTGACTGGACTAGTTTGGTGAAGCCATGAAGGTTTAGATGCTGGGTTGGATGGTTGCCACAACAGGATTGCCAATCAATATTGAAGTCACCTAAAATTATGGTCTCTTGAGAGAGATGGTGGGTAGTCCAGCTTAGGAGGTTTTCTAGTGGGGGGATATTTTGGCCAGGTGGGAAGTAGCATCCTATTATGTTGATAGTTTTATTTTGGTTTATTTTCAGGTTGGTATATATTATTTCTTCATTGGCAATTTGAGGAGCTGATGAGTTTAGAATCTGGATGTTTAGATGCTGTTTAAATATTATATCTATACCACCTCCTTTCTTGTTTAGTCGGTCTAGTCTTAGTGTGTTGTAACCATTAGGGAGAATTTGCTCACTGGTAATATGAGGTTTTAGCTAGGTTTCTGTCAGGATGATTATATCTGGGGAGTATAAGTCTATGGTGGCATGGGGTTCGCAGACTTTGTTGGCTATACTTCTGATATTTAGGCTTAGGAGAAGGAGGACATTTGGTTTTCTACTGGCTGGGATTTGGGAGATGTAGTTGTTAGTCTGATTATTAGAAGTGGGGTTGGAGATGGAGGGGCCAGGGTTGGGGTGGATGTCTCCACTGAGGGCAAGTTTTGATATGCACGAGGTTATTAGTTTTATCAGTTTGTGAAAGAGTTTGCATTTTAGGGTAACTTTATGATTGGGTGCAGTCGGTAACAGATGTGGTGGGAGGGTTATTTTGTTAACTTGTAGGGATGCATTTAGTTTTAGTATTTTAGTTGATAGAATATGTGGGGGATGCATAGGGATGGTTCTTGAGTTGGTGGGAGAGGAGCAGAGTGAGGGTGAGTCATGAGTGATGGAGTGAATTATATAAGCAATGTTTAAAATGTGTCCCTGATTTTTGGGCTTTTGCCCCCTCCTCAATAAATTTTGGCGTTTTCCAGATTTCTTGTGCTGCAAAGTTCAGAGATAACAGCTGAGTGAATAGATTTCACAAGGAGCTGAGAGCTGCAGGGGAGCAAAAGTTTACTGCTGCTTATGCTGAGTCTGCTTGCATGGTTAATAGCACAACAGGCAATGTACTTGATTTTGATGTAGAAGGCTGTGGTTTCTACTCCCACAGTAGATAGATGCATTGCTGATACTGTACTGTGTTGCAAAGAGGGTGGATGCTGCACTCCTTTTTGACGAAGATACCTAGTAACTATGAACCTGTTATCAGTTTGCCATCCATTCCCTATTGCAATCATTTTTTTTTTGTGTAAGCTAGGCAATTTATTCCTCAAGGGCAGCAGGCACTTTATTTGTAGATGAAACAATGAAATATAAAGTTGTTTGCTAGCAGCAACCTCTTCATTAGTTATAGATCTCTTTAATGTGGAATTGTTTAGATGACTTTTACTTCTTCAGAGATTGTACACATGTACTGATACTGGTGGACTGTAGAAGTTTGAGTAGAATTTTATTATGCAAATGTTCTGAATTGGGCAGTTTTGTCATTATTGGTGGATGTATTTTGTTTCATTGTTTACTGGAAAATTTTCAAAACAATAAATTTAAAACACCCTATAAAACGATACTGTATTGTACAAGGAATATAATTTAATATAATCAGGAAGGTGTATGAAAGAGCATATGTATGTTTCGTGTGCAAGGGGCCTATGATTTGAAAACAGCCCAAACCCAAAGTTAATCTTTATCTGCCACTGGCAAAATGTATTTTATTTGAATGTGGGTTTCAATGCTGTTTCAATGAATGTGAGTTTCAAGGGCAGAGAAGTTTTAATGCTAAGTCTGTTTTCGTTGTGAGACTGCATTGCTTTGTTTAGCAAATATCTATTAGTGTTTGCACTGTAAAATGCAAAATAAAACTTTCAAATGAAGTCCAAATCATTGCAGGAGTAAAGCAGTATGCACATTAGTGTTTATGGTAAATGGGGTGAAATAGCCAAGTAATGGTTCATTGAAATGGCTGTAGGGGGGAGGCTCCATTTGACCATGATTTTGTGAGGGGGGAAGGGCAGCAAACTCAGACAGCCCTGGCTGAACTATATCTCTGAACTGTCCAGATTTTTGTAGAATGAATAGATTTTTGCTTCTTATTTTTGGTTTGTTCCTCATAAAATTTGTGGTTTTCTGGCAAATCATTTAGGAATGAAGTCACTAAATAATGACAGACACTGAGTTTCAGACTTCATAACCTTCAGAAAAATGCATGCTAAAGCAAGACCTGTTATTCTATCAACTGTCTCAGTTTATACAAGAGCAAGTTTTCATACTGTTTATATGTTTCCCCAATATATTTGGCCTTGTCCAGATTTCCCGCATTAAGAGGTTGAGAAGTACGTGCAAATAAATTGCTTTATAGAATTAGACATATCCAGACCTCTCAACTGTCCCCAATTGTGGCTCAAAATGTTGCTCTTCACCTAATAATCCCCTCTGCAAAATGGCAGTTTTGGAAGAAAACATGGAGAGTTTGCAATTAATAAATAAATGTAATAATCAAAGTTATAGATTACTTTTATTTCAAAAATGCATGCAGATTCTTTTATTTTGTCAGCTGCTCAAGTTAGCAGTAATAATATTAAAAATTGTCCCTTCTTTGACAGGTTCCCAGCTGTATTGTGTGGCTATTTTATATTTTTGCATCACATTTTCATCCATTTTTCATAAAATTGTGTTTATTTTGGCATATTAGTGGCAAATCATTAAAGACTGAAGTTAGAAAATAAGACATTTCAGTTTTAGATTTCATACCCTTCAGAAAATTCATACTAATGCAAGACCTACTATTCTATTATCTTTCTAAGTTTATAAGAGCAATATTTAAAAATTGTCCCACTTCTATGTATGGCTTTGTCCAGATTTCTTGCTCTGAGGTTGAGAGGTATGACAAATGTCTCAGGGCCATCACAGTCAGCCAGAAACATTTCAAATTGTGACATACTTGTTGCACCCCACTCCCCCATGTAGTGAATTTGGATGTGTCCAAGCAAGGCAAGGAGCAGTTATGCAGTGTAAATGTGCAGAGTATCCCCCATCCAACATAGACATAAGTACTACAGTGGCTTTTCATCTGTCCTTGATTTTGCAGAATGTTCTGGTTTCTGTCATATTTTTATGCTTATTATTCAGAAAGTGCCTGTTGTTCTGTGTTTAAGTAGCAATGCTTTAATGACCATCATGTAAGCTTGTCTGAGATTTTAAGATGCAAGTAAGTTTTAATAAGCATACTGTTAAAGAATTGCCAACACTGAAAGCCTTTCCACTGTTGCCATGCAGAAAATACTTACATAACTAGATAACGTATAAGCCTTGGGTATTGAAATGCATATGACAGTATTTGTAATAAAGGACAGGATTACATTATTTTAAGAAGCTCGTTACATTTGTTGGAGACTTGCAGTCATCTTTGTAGGCTTTACCTGCAAACTAAACAGAATGCCAATCTATTGTGTGTGGTCCATAACCTGTGCAGTAATC
>NC_056729.1:535879868-535894868 GCF_019279795.1 Protopterus annectens | reverse complement strand
CAAGCATGTGGGTCTGGTAGCCTGGGGGAGACCCAGACAGACCACACACTTGCAGCCAGGACTGGTGAGGTGGTTACTTCAGAGAGGGAGCTACCCTGTAGCAGTGAGACTGAAGGTGAACCACAGCTGTTTGTGGGTACTGATGTTCCCTTGGACAGTGACTGCAAGGGAAGAGGTGAATAGTAGTACCTCTGCTGACAGTGAGGCACCACTGTCAGAGGATACCAGACTTTCTGTGGAAGGGGAGCTGGGAAGGGTTACAAAGAGAGAGTTGAGACAGGCTCAGCTCAGACCCTACATTACAAAACCTAAGGGAGGTAGCTAGTGAGGCACCTGATTCTCAAGGGAAGGGGAAATCTGTATACTGGGACAAAGGGTCACTGTATAGAGAATGGACCCCTGAGGGAGGACTAGAAGGTGAAAGAATACAGCAGTTGGTAGTGCCTAGAGCCTACCATCTGGCACTTCTAGCCATATCCCATGATATTCCCTTTGCAAGTCATATGGGCATAAAACATACAAAGAGACATATTATGCAGAACATCTATTGGCCTGGGATTTCCAGAGATGTAACAGGGTACTGCAGGACCTGTGAGCAGTGCCAAAAGGTAGGCAAGGCAGGAGACAAGTTGAAAGCTTCTTTGATGCCTTTGCCTGTGACTGAAGAGCCATTTCGGAGGTTAGCTATGGATATTGTAAGGCCACTGAGTACCCCAAGTTCCACAGGGAAAAGGTATATCCTAGTTGTAGTAGATTATGCTACCAGATACCCTGAGGCAGTGGCTCTGTCCTACATTGAGGCAGAAAATGTGCCAAATGTTTTGTTAGAGATTTTCAGCAGGGTAGGTTTCCCAAAAGAAATACTGACTGACAGAAGTGCCAATTTCATGTCAGACCTGCTGGCTTATCTGTGGAAGTACTGTGGGGTGAAGCACCTAAAGACCACCCCCTACCATCACCAGACTAATGGTCTTGTTGAGAGGTTAAACTCTACACTCAAGATGATGCTGCAGGCATTTGCAGACCAGTTTAAGAGGGACTGGGGAAGATATCTGCCCCATTTGTTGTTTGCTTACAGAGAGGTGCCACAGGAATCCACAGGTTTTTCACCCTTTGAATTGCTGTATGGGCATAGAGTGAGGGGGACCTCTAGATTTGAGTTGAGATGAGTGGGAAAGTGAGTGTGAATCCCACAAGGTGTCTGTTGTGGCATACATCCTAAACCTCAGGACAAGGTTCAGGTACCTCATGGGCTTGGCCCAGGAGAACCTGGCAGAAGCCTAACAGCAGAAAAAGGTCTGGTATGACAGGAATGCTTGAGCTAGAGAGTATGCTGTGCGGTAGCAGGTAATAGTTCTCATTCCTGTCAGACACAACAAGCTGCAGGCAGCCTGGGAGGGACAGTCCAAGGTGGTAAGGAAGGTCAATGATGTCAACTACATGGTAGAACTACTAGGCAGGAGGCAGGGGGACAAATTGTACCATGTTAACATGATGAAACCCTGCCATGATAGAGAGGCCCTAGTGCTGAGTATTTGCAGTGGATGGCAGGAGGTGTCTGAGGGGGATCTGGTGACTGATCTCCTTAGTGAGGCTCAGACGGACACCTCAGTGGAAGGGGTAGCAATGTCCCAACAGCTATCCCCTATCCAGGTTCAAGAAATCCGAGCAGTGTTACAGGAGTTGGGAACATGTTCAGTGGGAAACCAGGATGCACCCAGCTGGTGCAGCACCATGTGGATACAGGACCCCCAAAGGCCTATTAAGCAGGCCCCATACACGATGCCTGAGATAGTCAAACAGACTCTGAGAAGGAGATACAGGAAATATTGGAACTAGGGGTAAATCAGGAGTCCAAAAATCCCTGGGCCTTCCCAGTTTTGCTGGCACCAAAAAAGGATGTCAGCACCAGGTTCTGTGTGGACTACTAGAAATTAAATAGTCACACAGAGTCATATGCTTACCTTATGCCTAGGACAGATGAAGACCTAGAGCAGCTGGGTGGGGCTAAGTATCTTACCACTATTGATTTTACCAAGGGTTACTGGCAGGTGCCCTTGACTCCCAGTGCTAGAGAGAGGTCAGCCTTTGTGACTCCTTTTGGCTTGTATGAGTTCACAAAGATGCCCTTTGGGATGCAAAATGCCACAGGGACTTTCCAGAGCCTGGTAGATTGTATTCTAGCAGGTGCAAGAGATTTTCCTTTGCTTACCTACATGATATTGCCATCTACAGCCATTCTTGGCAAGAGCACCTTCAGCATGTCCAGGAGGTGCTGGTAGACTACAGAGGGCAGGGTTGACCATTAAGCCCAGCAAATGTGAAGTGGGCATGGCAGAGGTTTCCTACCTGGGACATAGAATGGGGAGTGGTAAGATCAGGCTAGAACCTGCCAAAGTGGAAGTCATTCAGGCATGGCCTGCACCTGTTACCAAAAAGCAGGTGATGACATTACAGAGTTCGTCTCCAGTTATAGTACCATAGCTGCTCCCCTCGCAGAACTGACAAGGAAAACAAACCAGATAAAATAGTGTGGACCCAAGCACATGAGCAGGCATTCCAGAACTTTAAAGGATCTTTGGGAGGATCCTCTGTGTTACGCAGTCCAGATTACAGAAAGGAATTTGTTGTGCAGGTGGATGCTTCAAACCATGGGGTGAGGGTTGTACTTAGCCAGGTTTCCTCACAGGGAGAAGAGCACCGAGTGGAATATTTCAGTCTAAGGCTCCAACTCAGGGAGGAATGCTATGCAGCTGTAGAAAAGGAATGCCTAGGCATAGTATGGGCACTGCAGAAACTTCAGCCTTATCTGTATGCAAGGAAATTCATTATAGACCACAATCCCTTAACATGGCTGCATTGAGACAGCCAGCAAAATGCCAAGTTATTAAGGTGGAGCCTAGGGTTGCAAGGATATGATATGACAGTGTAGCACCACAGTGGAGTTAGCAATGCTAATGCAGATGGGCTCTCAAGACAGGGAATTGGGTAGTGTATTCCCAGATAGGTTCACCCTTTCAAGCAACGTTTCCTAAGGGTTACTTGAAAAACTAGCTTGAGTTTTTGGGGAAGGGAGAAATGTGACACTACCAGCCAGCTATCTGGAATTTTGTAAATAATCATATGTCATTTTTGAATAGTGATATGGTTCATATGCTTGTCTTACAAATGTAAGAGAACTGTATGTTATGTACTGAGCTTCAAGAATGTAACCACCGTGTACCCTACTGGGAGAGAACAGAAATGGATGTAAACTATATGCCTGTACAAATGTGTGTTTTAATGGTAGAAGATGGAACATACAGAGTTAACTTGCAAAGCTTCAAGAAAATAAGTTGAAAAGTAAAGTGATTTATGATGTGCTATAGGAGGTTACTTAATGGAGTAAGGAGAAAGGATGTGTAGAGCTACAAGTTTTTCCTATTGTCTTGAAACACAAATGATTACTAGGTTTCAAATGTAAAGTGTTTTTATTGCTCTGTGACTTCCTAGCAGCTGCACATCTGAGAGATAGGTGTTTTTCACAGAGAAATGTTACATTTTAAGTATCTGTTTAGCCTGGAAACTGAAGGCAGGTGACAAAGAGTGATGTCATCCAGCTGACCCAGCAGTAATATTTGATAGTAATTTAAGAACTATCTCGGAGAGAAAGTCTGGGCATTTTGTATTTGTCTTTGGACCTGGAAACATCCTCTCATCAGCACTCGCCTTGCTAATAGTAAATAACCTGGGTACAGTAATCTCTCTTAAATATAGATGGGACTATAGTAAAGATTAGTTTAGATGTTTTCTGTATTTATTTGTGACTGTCCTGCAAGGTTGTTTTAAAATATTTCCTGTGATTCTGAGCTCTGTAGTTACTGTGTTGTTTGAGTATTGTCTTGTTCTTTTATTATTTATTATTACATATGTTTTAATTGTGGCTGGTTTGCTTAGGGATATTTAAGCTCTTAAAGTACTTGCATATGTATTTGTTGACACTGTACATGCCACTCCAATAGCCTTAAAAGTCTTGGTCACACTTACCATTTGGATAATAGTAACATTTCACAGTAAGATTGGGCACCCTTTGGTAAGGACCTTTATAGTAGCTGATAAGTAAGGGCGGTTGGTGGCAGCTGCTACTATCTTATAATCTGGACAGAAAGAGGCATAGCTAGTAAACCTGTGCCAGCCTTTCTCAGGTGTGTGTGTGTGTGTGTGTGTGTGTGTGTGTGTGTGTGTGTGCTTGTATATCAATCAAATCTCAAAGTGTGTGTGTGTGCTAGCTACTCGGGCAGGGACACAAAGCACTGGTTGGACAGAGAGGCTGTTGGAGGTCTTAGCTTTGCCACTTGGCTGAGATCTTAACCATATAGCTGTGCCAGTGGGCAGTCTTATTGGGGATTTGGACAAAGAGGGAGAAACCAGCCCCCAGACTGACTGTGATCTCTGTGTGCTTTTAAGGGAAATTGTACTTTACTGTGTGTGTACTTGTCATTCTTCCAATGTGTACATCCCTCACTGGTGCTAGTGGTGAGGATTGAGGCAATTTGATTATTGTGCCAGTGCAGGGGCGTCACAAGATATATAAACTGTTTCTGAACCTTCTTACACCCTACTTCCTAACTGCAATAATAACATTTTCACCCCTACCTAGTTCCTTCCCTCACCTCAGTTTCTTTGAATTTCTAAACAGTAATTGATGATCTATTATCCATCTGACAAACCCAGTAATACACCTCTTTAAGTGTTCAATGTTCAACTTCTAGTAATGTGTATCTTTTATACTGTAATAGCTGCCTCTACATTCATATGTATGTAATTAATCAGCAAATATATGCGTAATTGCACATGCATATTACTGAATGCTTGTTTAAAAATATTGTAATATGTTGGTGCTTTTCTCCCCATACCATAGCTGAAAGGGGTTTTTGACTAAATCAGTCAGATAAACCCAGTAAACAAAAGCAAAATAAAAATAAATAAAATAAAATAAACAATTACAAGCTTTATGTTAGATCATTACTTATAATATAACCTCTACATCTTGTTTTATACAACTTCTTCTCATCAGGTGTCTCAGAATAGCACTTTTTACCACACAATAATAATATGTTATCATTAATACCTCTCACATCTTTTTGCTTCATATATTTAACAGCATATTGTCATTAATGCTTCAAGTAGTTGTTTTGAAATTCTGTAGCTTGTTTCCTCCTCATCATAAAATACAAAGCAAAACATCATGGTTACATTCACAAAAATATATTTATCTGTCTGCTGTGCATCAATATATATTGTTAATTTTTCCAGAATTTATTTACATTAACACACACATTTTATAACTCTGATACTGCAATCAAACTGAGCCAATGTCAACACTCTGATTTTATAAATTGTTTAGAAACATTGTGTAACATTTCGGCATGAAGTTAAATATATTAATCTTTAGAAACAAAATGAATGATGCATATTTCTTGAGTGGTGCTCCTTTACACGGTCTCCTAGATCTAAGACAATCTCCATATACCTGCTAGCTAAAGTCATTTTATCTGGACTAATCCTTTATACTCTGTTTCTTGTTAGTCCTGTAACTCTCTGGGTCATAGGTGGGACACCAGATGTCACTCAAACCCCCTGAATTACCTCTATTTACTCCTTTACACAGTTTCATAACCAAACTGTTGATATTCGCATACTGAGAACTTAACTGCATAATTTAGCTCACATTTGTATGGGGGGAATATGAAGACCTTAAAGATTGTCATTCTAAGCTTGAGATTCCTTAACAGTTACAGGACACGTTACTAATGTGCCACACCTAATTAGCCATCGTTTGATGTCTGATGTTGCTAGGTGTCTCCTATGCTTCCTTTTGAGGCAATGTGTCTGCATACATGGATATGTGTGTGTGTGTGTGTTTGTGTGTGTGTGTGTGTGTGTGTGTGTGTGTGTGTGTGTGTGTGTGAGTGTGCTTTTGTGCGTGGGTGGATGTGTTTCTTTGTGTGTACATATCTACATTTGTGTGTGTGGGCCAATGCTTGGCAAATAGTTCTGTGTTATCTTGTGAGTCACTTGCTTATATATACACAGTAAGTGATGATCTTGATGTATTGATTCGAAGTGAAGACCTATATATGCCCCATCACTTGCAGCCTCTGAATATCTATTGCAAATATAGTTTATATTTATGATGTGTTTATGTCACTTGATTAAATACTCATTTGACTGAATCCCAAATGGTTAAACCCATTTGATTGAAAACTCATTTCATAGAAAACCTTCTCCACAGCAAATATAGCATATTTATTTTGCAGGGGGGGGGGCAAGCCCCCATGCACTCTTACTTATGTGTAATAATTCCATGGTTGCACAAGTATAGTGAACAGAAAATAGCATACAACACACAATGAATCAGTGTTGGAGTGCAAACACAAACATGCACAAATCTGTAAGTACAACATAACACTGACCATTACAGTCCACACATACCCCGCTAGTCTCACTTCCCAAATAACTCCTATGATAAGGAATGACATCATTGCATATTTTCTAGAGACTTCTACACTCTCTTATCAAATAAGTTTTCAGTCAAATGAGTTTTCAGCTGAAATACGAACTTGTCAGCAAATAACTCCAATTAGCAGTCTATTGAGAAAGGTTTCGTTTATTCCAAATAAACAGAAGCTGCAGCAAGTCATAAAGTTAAAGCTTCGCTGACACCCAACGCTTCTTCAGACATAGAAACTAAATAAATCTAACTTCTTTTAAACACATGCTCACATGATGTCATAATTGATTTGATCTAATTTAAAGAGACAAGCATTCATAGAAAAAAAAAAAAAAAAAAAAAAAAAAAAAAAAAAGGTTACTATTTAAAACCTTATATTATTGACATCAAGTGCTAAAAACATTGCAAACATTAAAAACATTAAAAACATTTAAATAAATAAATTCTAATGATTTAAAGGTCTGGAAGCTAAGAAAGGCTTGATGGAAAGTCTTTCATTGAGTCCAAACCTATTTGCCTGTAATTTCACAATCCATTTACCCTCTTGCTCTTCTACTCTATTTTGACATTGCCTAGCCTATTACCTGTCTTCACCAACTCAAGAACATGAAACTTGAAGGTATGGTTATCACCAACCTCAGCAACATGCCTAGCTAATGCATTCAATTACATTCCTAGATATTGTGTATATGTGTTCTCTAATCCGTTCTCTCAGGGATCTGGTGGTCATGCCCACATAAAACATCCTGCAGGACTGGCACTCAGCCAAATAAACCAGATTCCTTGACCTACAAGTTGCACAATGTTTAAAATCATAGCTTGTGTAGCAGGATGTAAGAACACATGGGTGTTGGCTATATATCTGCACTGATTGCAAGATAAACAAGCAAAAGTGCCAACCCTTGAACATGTACTGTCATTAGTAGGACTCTATCATAACAAAGTAGCCTATTCAATGACATCATGTTCTTATAGGCTACTCTAGGTTTGTCATCTACTAGAGATCTAATGTTCTCATCGATCATAAGGAGGTTCCAATGTTTATGAAAAATGTCCATGACATATTTATTCTTGTTGGTGTATGGAATAGTTATCCTGTTAGTCCAACCTTAGGTGTATATCGGGTAGATGTACAGGATGTCGTATCTTGATAGTGGGCATCACTATGTTGTCCCTCCTTAGATCTCCTTCAGAAACAGCTGTGAATACAGAGTTCCTGTTGTATCCCCTTGTTATAAAATTGTCTGATAGATCTTTCATGTGTCGTTGAAAGGCAGTGTCAGTGGAAGTTAATCTAGAAACTCTGGTGACCTGATTCTGAACAATGTTCCTATATATATGCTGGGGATGCATGCTGTTTCTATGAAGTAGATTATTCCTCCAACAACTCTTCCTGAACAGTTCTGTCTCAAAACCATGACCTGTTCTAACTATATTCACATCTAGAAAGTCTATGTGTTCAAGAGAGTAAGTAGAATCAAAACTCAAAAATCAGTTGTTCCATTAAGATAATGTACAAATTCTAAGAGATGTTCAGTTGTTCCTCCCACAATAAAATGACATCGTCCACAAATCTATTATAGAATAGTAGTGAGTCAAGAAAAACAGAGTTCTGATTAAACACAAATAGCTGTTCTCGCGTCAGCACCAGCACCAAATAAGCTGCTGGGCACAAGGAGTGCCCATCGCTACGCCTTTGGTTTGTAGGTAATAAGAACTCCCATAACATAACACATTATTTTCAAGAACGATCTCAAGTAGTGACACACATCTATCAACCACGCGTTGTCAAACCACTCTCCATCAAGAAATCTCTCAAGTATTCCAAGCCTATACTATTAGGTATTGAAGTAAAGAGACTTGACGTCCAATGTTACTAATATGCACATTTGATCGATAGGAAAAGACTGCTAAGTTCTCTAAAAATTGGTAGTGTCCTTTAAAATGTGCTTGGTACTCAGGACTACTGGTTTCAATATTTTATCCAAATAAATCCAACGGGCTCTCGTCAGCCAACCCCTGCTGGATACTATTGGTCGCAAGGGTGGGTCAGTAACATTTTTGTGTATTTTGGGGAGGCCTCTAAAAGATGGTACTAGAGGCTTCTCAACTATAAAATACTCATATAAACCATTGTCAATGACACTAGTCAGTAGTAGATCATATAGCATGGCATGAACATTTTTAATGATGTTATTTAAACTGTGTGCAGTAATAGGTGAATAGGTGTCAGTATCAGATAACATTGCTATCATTTTATCACTATAGGTGGTGTCGTCCATGACAACAACAGCTCCACCCTTGTCTGCCTGTCTAATGGCAATTCTATCATTCATTCTTAGATCATTTAAGGCATCTTTCTCTTGTTTGGTCAAATTCATAAAGCAAGGTTTGGCTTGATTATCATTGTACAGCTTAAATAAGTCATCCTCAACCGCTTGCTCAAAGGCCTCTAACAGCGGATAAGGAGGAATAAAGGTGGCGGTGTGTTTATGCATTGCTTCATCTTTATTGCCATATAACAGTTTAAGTGCTAGATTTCTGGTAAACATTTTAACATCCACAACGATATCAGTGACATCATTGCCATGGGAGGAATAAATCCTAAGCCCTTATTGAGAATAGACAATTCAAATTCACTCAAAGTATACTTAGAAATGTTAACCACTAAACAATCTGAGTCACTGAATGCAGGATGTAAAAGTTACCACGCCATGTTTTCTTGGTGTGTTGTGTTTCCTCTTCCACAAACTTCCTCTTGTTGGTTCTCATCGTGCGACCACGGCCACCAAGTCCTTTTCTCCTGGGGTCTGAAAGGTAATGGAAAAGAAGGAAGGCCCTCCCCAGTGCAAAGAGCTCATCTTCATGTTGAGTAACAAAAGAGTCAATGGTGAGCTGTTTTCTAACAGATGCAGTTTGTCTGGAATGGAACCAGGATCGAATGAATGAGCTTGCGTTGTAATAACGCATGAACGGATTCAAACTGTCAGTGGTTTCTCTAACCTCGTCTCGAGGAACAGGAACTGAAGGCTCAGTTTCAGTAACTTCTTCCAATGACGCCAGTGAAGGAGGAGCAACCAATTGAGTGACACATGGCCCTGCAGATGAAACAGATGTGAAAATGTGGATGGATCACTAACAGGATTCGATCTAGAGCATGATTCTCTCGCCATGAGAACACCCTGGAATGTCTAAAAAGCACTTTAAATCAAGGGAAGATAGCATTTGTTTCAAATCACCAAGCACAATATCACGCTGTTCACAATTCAACTTCCCACTTAACTCAGTGTATATACTGATAATGTCAGTCTTTAATTCATTGATGGAGATCATAGTGTTCAATTAGGATACTCAAATAAGAAAAACTAGTGTCAAGGTTCATTTTGAGGATTCTCAACCCTCTTGGCACTAATTTAAAACTGAGGCAGGCTTCCATGTGAAGTTTCTGCCATTGGATGGTTTGTACATCTTATTTTCAAGGTTCCTGGTCATCATAGTCAAGTCCATGTTGTGCTTGAAAAGTCTTCACTTGAGGCATTCAAATCTGAGGTAGTAAGTTTCAGTAGTGGATTGATATTAAAGTCCACTAATCCATTTAAATCAAACAATTTATCAGCTTGTTGATTTGGTAAAGGTAAACTAGATTCAGCAGCCATGTCCTGGCAGAAATGTAAATAAAGCACTCTTATTCAAAAGTCAGAGTCATGTACAAAAAAATAAAGAGTGCACCATCAGCATTCCAAATAAACAGGAGCTGCAGCAAGTCATAAAGCAAGAGGGTAAATGGATTGTGAAATTACAGGCAAATAGGTTTGGACTCAATGAAATTTATTTATTTAAATGTTTTTAATGTTTTTAATGTTTGCAATGTTTTCGATGTCAATAATATAAGGTTTTAAATAGTAACCTTTTTTCTATGAATGCTTGTCTCTTTAAATTAGATCAAATCAATTATGACATCATGTGAGCATGTGTTTAAAAGAAGTTAGATTTATTTAGTTTCTATGTCTGAGGAAGCGTTGCAACGCAAAAGCATAATTTTTTATGACTTGCTGCAGCGTGTTCTTTTTTCAGTTAAATGAGTTTTCAGTCAAATTGTTTTGACCATTTCAGATTCAATCAAATGAACATTTGATCAGATGACATAGATCCATTTATGATAATGTTGGCTGAGAAGAAAGATTGCCTATAGGTAGTTTAAATAATATCAGCAGATCTTGTATAACAGTGTCTTATAGCTTGTGCAGATATGTTGGAATTGTCTATCATGCCAAACTGAGACTACTTTTGTCTCTTAATTCTAATAATGACGATTTACTTTTCTTAAGAACTATGTAGAATTCTGAGGATTTTTTTTTACTGCAGATTCACTGTCATGTGACTAAAATGATGAATTTAAGTTGTTCTGCTGTTGTTCTACTTTTCTTGCTAAAGTGAATAGGAACCATCTAGAAAAGGCCATGGCTAACCATTTTAAATGTAAATGTTACTTACAGTTACTTTATAGCAGGCATCTTATTATACAATTATATCTATTAGAATGAAACAAAAATAAACATCTGAAGAATACATTAATAACTATGGGAGGGAAGTAATATATATCATGAATACAGCTGGTATAATTGAAATGACATAGTTCCCTATTAACTACATTTGCATTGTATTAATTTTCTGACATCATAAAGTCATTATTTGCTTTCTCATTATGAAGAAAGGAAAAGATACACCTTTAGAACAAAACAAATGTTGTAAATGTAACATGAGAGTAAGTATAAGCCAGTGAAGCTGAAACAGACTCTGGAAAAAAAAACAAACACTTTAAAGGGAAAGAGGCAAAAGATGTAATGGATGACCTAAGCTAGAGGATTTTGTAAAGTACTCAGATAACCTGTTAAATAATGTAAGAGAAACTGAACCTGGAGATTATTTAACTGTCTGCTCTGGAAAGGAATGTCACTTAATGACTATTGAGTAATATAGTCTTAACTCATCAATTTTTTTAACAGAAGATTATAGTTTGGTCAGTCCAAAGCTATGAAATACCATCAGAAATGAGAGTGCTTGGCTTGAAAATGAATGCTAAAAGCTAGTCCTGAAACACAGTGATGTAATTGCCAAAAAAAAAAAAATGGACTTACATATACTAAGTCAAAGATGGCCATTTCTCAGAATATTCCTTATTTTCAAATGTATGGCAGTTGGTATATATAAGTTTGGGGGAGTGTGGGGGCTTGCCCCACAGCAAAAAAGAAGTTTAAAGGAGAAGAGTGATTTTCAAGATTTGCCTTTTTTCCCATACTTTTGATCTGTTTTTTTTTTCTCGACTTGTCGGCACTCATCTTTCAAGTGCTGACATTTCAATAGAGAGCCAAAGTGTTCCTACCTCAAATATAACATGGCGTACCAGTTATCACAGGTGTCGCAAACAAGGAAGAAAAATCTATCCAAGCCATATTAAGTAAGATTTGGAGTTCATTCCCCGGCCAAGAATATCATTCTATAACTAATTAAATTCAACTGGCTTCCTTTTGCAGATGGCCTTCCATCTATTCAGTTTTCTACACTCTGATACTTTTGCTCTTCTGGCTGAAACTCTTACCAAAGATTCCAAACTATCACCTTAGAAACCAGGACCACTGTCTGCCTCAACTAGAAACCCCTTCAACTAAATTCCAATGTACTAATCACAGCTTCTCTACATTAAAGCCAAAACTTTGGGAATCACTTCCCTCAGACGTTAAAGAAACAACCTCATTTCCACTATTTTAAAATAACTTAAAATCATACCTACAAAACCAATCAAAATGCAATAGCCTTCCTGCAAGGTTACAGCATAATATTGCTATTCACCACTGGTTAACAATTAATTTCTTATCTAAACATGCACATGTTACTAGTACTGCTCTTAACTTACTACCACTTCCTCCTTCCTTCCTTTCCCCTCTTTTTGTTGCATATCATGTAAAGACACATATGCATCTGCACAGAACATATGTCTTAATCTGGCAGAGTTCATAAATCTACTGAAGGAGTCTGTATTCATTTATTCAGATCTTCCCTGTGCCTGGCTTGGACACCTGTGACTACAAGACTTGGATTGCATCTAAAACCATCCATGGACCTACAAGGCTGATACAAGTATTTTTTTTTGCACTTGCTGTACCTCAGTGCTTTTAATACATCTGTGCTGCATTTTATTGATTTGGTTGAATTTATCATTGTTTTTTAGTCTGCAGTTATTAAAGAACTACCATCTGTTTGTTACAGTACAGCTTTTTTGTTGTTTTTAGAGTATTCTGATATTTTCTTACCTGCGCTGACACTGCAAAAGCTGGTCTGAGTTTGCCAAAGTTCTCCTGAGTTTGCCAAAACATTTCTAAGCTTTGTAAAATTGTTTCTGTCTTTGCAGAAGTTCTACAATATTTGCATATTTTTTCTGTACTTGTAAACAACCTAAGATGTACCTGACTGGATTATATGAAAAAAGACGTAATGGAGCTCTCTGAATATGTGTCCTAGATGAGTATGAATCTAGCTTTGAGTAGCATCATACCTTCATCAATGATGATGACACAGTACCAGCAAAAAATGACTGACTTCAACAACTGGCTTAGTTTCTGGTGTCACAACAATGGTTCCAATATCTGTCAGCCTGGGGAGACATAATCAACAAACCACAATGCTTTACCAGAGATTGTTTATGCTTGTCACCACTTGGCTTCTGAATACTGGCAAAAATTTTATCTATCCCCATAGTGCTTTTTTAGGCCATGTCAAGTTGTTAGATCCTCCAACATAACAAAAATCACTCACGACTACCTAAAGTTACTGCTGCTCAGAGCTAGGAGTTTAAATAAAAAACTGCATTCCCTGGAAGCACTCTTCACCTTGGAGGATGCAGACATATGTGCAGTCATGGAAACATGGTTCGAACCACAGAAAGCACTCCGGCTATCAAAAGCTACAATGTATTTTATACATTTTGATCCCCCTCAGCTCAGGATAAAACAAAGGGAGGAGGTGTGTCAGTGTTTCTAAAGGACAAGAGCACTGCTAGACTGGCCCAACAACATTACTTGTTTGAGCTGCTCCATGTCCAACTAACCATAGGTGTGACTCCCTTATCATAACCCTACTAGCTACAGATCCCCTAACATGAGTCTGGAAAACCACACGTCCTACCTAAACCTACTGGAATCTCGTAACATTCAGCCTAACACCATACTTATGGGTAACTTCAACTACCCCTCCATAAACTGGCAGACTTATACAACCCCTAATTCACTTGCTCAGAGGTTTTTGGACTTCATCAATGCAAACACCCTGGAGCAACTAGTTAGCTCCCCAAATCCAGTTACAAGTATTCGAGACCTAGTAGACATGAACATGGGGGATGCTGCTCAATCCCGTGCATTAACTCCTTCCTGGTAAGATCTGACCACAAAATAATCTCCTTTAGTATTAAAACTAACATTGAATGCCCATCAAACTCCAAACCTGTTAAGAACTTTGCTATGGCCAATTACCTCAAACTAAGTGACAGCTTATTAAGCTTACAAGCCCCTCCGAATCAGTATGACTCTGAGGCCTACTCTAAGCTGTACACAGAAGCACTGTGCAACCATATTCATAGCTGCATAGAGGAGGCAGTACCTGTCGGAGTCAAACATATGATTACTGGCAAAAGTAAACCATCCTGGTGGAGCCCTAGCATTAATAGGCTATTCTGCAAGATAAAAAAAATCCTCTCTAAAGCCAAGAAGGAATAGACAAAAAAGTGCAAAAAAAACGCTCACCAGTCTAAATAAACAAATTAGAGAGTTAGTCAAATATACCAAAGCAAATTATGAGGTAAAGATGGCCTCCCAATTGAAAGATAACCATAAAGCTTTTTTAAATTATGTTTGCAACCTCATCAATGTGCCAAGTTAATCATGAATGCCAACACTTACACCCAGCCTGAAACTACAGAAAACCTGCTGGCCAACAAGTTCAGTTCAAACTATCCCCCCAGCACCTCCTACTACACCCAAAACAATACCTGTCCATCCCCTAACAGTCATTATGAGGGAGCAGGTCCTTACTGCACTCAGTGAAGCCAAAAACACAGGTTCCATGGGTCCCAAGAACATTCCAGGATGCTTCTTAAATATTTAAAACAGAATCTCTCAGGGCTACTAGAAACCTTCTTTAAGCACAGCCTCTGGGCAGGCTTTTTATCAGAGGAATGGATAACTTCAACAGTCATCCCTATGCATGGGGGGGGGTCCATCAACTGACCAAGGGAACTATAGACATATAAGCTTGACCAGTCTTATTTGCAAGGCCATGGAGAGAATTATTATGGACCTGATCAATAATGGCATAAGAACTCTCTAAACACTGAAGTACACCCAATGTGGCTTTGTCAAAGGGGGGTCTTGCCTGCTCAGTCTGACATCTTCAAAAAAGTCACCATGGTCATGGATGATGGTAAAATGGTACATACCACGTATCCAGACCTGGCC
>NC_056729.1:535847368-535877368 GCF_019279795.1 Protopterus annectens | reverse complement strand
GGAGGTGAAAAGAGTGTCGGATAGAGTGATGTTTATGAAGCTGGAAATTGATGGTGTAATGATAAATGTTGTTAGTGCATACGCTCCGCAAGTTGGGTGTGCGATGGATGAGAAAGAAAAATTTTGGAGTGAGTTGGATGAAGTGGTGGTGAGTGTACCAAAGGGTGAGAGACTGGTGATTGGAGCAGATTTCAAATGACGCATTGGTGAAGGGAACAGAGGGGATGAGGAAGTGATGAGCAGGTATGATGTTAAGGAGAGGAATGCAGAAGGTCAGATGGTAGTGGATTTTGTGAAAAGGGTGGACATGGCTGTGGCGAGTACATATTTTAAGAAGAGGGAGGAGCATAGGGTGATGTACAAGAGTGGAGGAAGATACCACACAGGTGGATTATATCCTATGCAGGAGGGCCCGTCTGAAGGAGATTGGAGACTGTAAAGTGGTGACAGGAGAAAGTGTAGTTAGGCAGCATAGAATGGTGGTCTGTAGGATGATGTTGGTGATGAGGAGGACAAGTGTGAGAGCAGTGCCAAGAATCAAATGGTGGAAGTTTGAAAAAGGGTGATTGTGAGGTGGAGTTCAGGGAAGAGGTAAAACAGGCACTGGGGGGCAGTGAAAAGTTACAAAATAGCTGGGTAACTGCAGCAGAGATGGTAAGGGAGACAGCTAAAAAGATGCTTGGTGTGACATCTGGACAGAGGAAGGAGGACAAGGGGATCTGGTGGTGGAATGAGGAGGTACAGGAGAGTATACAGAGGAAGAGGCTGGCAAAGAAGAAGGGGAATTGTCACTGAGATGAAGAAAGTAGACAGGAGTATAAGGAGATAAGGAGCATGGCAAAGAGAGAGGTGGCGAAGGCTAAGGATAAGGCATATGGAGAGGTGTATGAAAGGTTGGACACTAAAGAGATGAGCAAAGGACCTGTACTGATTGGGTAGACAGAGGGATAGAGCTGGGAATGATGTGCAGCAGGTAAGGGTGATAAAGGATAGTGAGGGAAACGTACTCACAAGTGAGGAGGGTGTGTTGAGCAGATGGAAAGAGTACTTTGAGGGGCTGATGAATGAAGAGAATGAGAGAGAGAGAGAGAAAGAAGGTTGGATGATGTGGGGATAGTGAATCAGGAAGTGAAACAGATTAGCAAGGAGGAAGTCCAGACGGCTATGAAGAGGATGAAGAATGGAAAGGCTGTTGGTCCAGATGACATACCAGTGGAACCATAGAGGTGCTTAGGAGAAATGGCAGTGGGGTTCTTAACCAGATTGTTTACTGAAATCATGGAAAGTCAGAGGATGCCTGAGGAGTGGAGAAAAAGTGTTTTGGTACCTATTTTTAAGAATAAGGGTGATGTGCAGAGTTGTAGTAACTATAGAGGGATAAAACTGATCAGTCAAAGCTTGAAGTTATGGGAAGCAGGGGAAGCTAGGTTAAGAAGGGAGGTAATGATTAGTGATCAGCATTATGATTTCATGCCAGGAAAGAGCACTACAGATGAAATGTTTGCTCTGAGACTGTTGCTGGAGAAATATAGAGAATGTCAGAAGGAGTTGCATTGTGTCTTTGTGGACTTGGAGAAAGCATATGATAGGGTGCCTAGAGAGGAGTTGTGGTATTGTATGAGGAAGTCAGGAGTGGCAGAGAAGTATGTAAGAGTGATACAGGATATGTACGAGGGTAGTGTGACAGTGGTGAAGTCTGCAGTGGGATTGACAGATCCATTTAAAGTGGAGGTGGCATTACATCAAGGATCAGCTCAGAGCCCTTTCTTATTTGCAATGGTGATGGACAGGTTGACATATGAGATCAGACAGGAGGCCTCATGGACTATGATGTTTGCAGATGACATTGTGATCTGTAGTGAGAGTAAGGACCAGGTTGAGGAGACCCTGGAGAGGTGGAGATATGCTCTAGAGAGGAGACGAATGAAGGTCAGCAGGACTAAGACAGAATATGTATGTGTGAATGAGAGGGAGGATAGAGGAATGGTGAGGATGCAGGGAGTTGAGTTGGCGAAGGTGGATGAGTTTAAGTACTTGGGATCAACAGTTCAGAGTAATGGTGAGTGTGGAAGAGAGGTGAAGAAGAGAGTACAGGCAGGGTGGAATGGATGGAAAGAGTGTCAGGAGTGATTTGTGACAGACGGGTACCTGTAAGAGTGAAAGGGAAGGTCTACAAGAGGGTAGTGAGACCAGCTATGTTGTATGGGTTGGAGATGTTGGCATTGACAAAAAGGCAGGAGTCAGAGCTGGAAGTGGCAGAGTTAAAGATGTTCAGGTTGGACGGTTTGGAAACAAAGTCAGAGAGGCGAGATTGCATTGGTTTGGACATGTGCTGAGGAGGGATGATGGGTATATTGGGAAAAGGATGCGAAGGATATAGCTGCTAGGTAAGAGGAAAAGAGGAAGGCCTAAGATAAGGTTTATGGACGTGGTGAGAGAGGACATGCAGGCAGTTGGTGTGACAGAGCAATATGCAGAGGACAGGAAGAAATGGAAACAGATGGTCCACTGTGGCAATCCCTAATGGGAACAACCGAAAGAGAAGAAGAAGAAGAAGAAGAAGAAAAAGATATATATATATATATATATATATATATATATATATATATATATATATATATATATATATATATGGGTCTACTTGATAACATCAAATCCCCAGAATGACAAATCTCATTTCATTGAGACAACATACAATGAAACTGCAGAAGAGCAAAACTCCAGGTCATCGAACCACACTTCCGCGAACTGAAGGGACTTCCTATTCCTCCATAGTAACAGTAGTGAAGGGAACAGAGATACTGCAAATGTACAGTTCACTGGGCAGCTCTGTGGGAGATGTGAGTGTGCTGTGGATGTGTGCCATTTTCTACAATGTAGTGAGATTTTGGAGTTGGTATATTTAATTTGCAAGGGGTGTGGGAGTGCATGGGGGTCACAGCCCCCCTGCTAAAATGTAAGATGGGATTGTGTAGGTTTCTGGTGTTTTGGGGGGGGTGGGTATGTTGTGGGTGGTGTTTGCATATTTTTTTGTTTTAGTCCAGGGTTTTGCTCTTCTGCAGTTTCAATGCATTCATTTCGATGAAATGGGATTCAGCTTTCTGTGGATTTGATGTTATAAGGTGGACCCATATATATATATATATATATATATATATATATATATATATATATATATATATATGTATATACACCTATATATATATATATATATATATATATATATATATATATATATATATATATGTATATATATATATATATATATATATATATTTCTTCCCATCTAATTCTAGGCTATTGCTGAGTTTTGCACACTGAGTAGAAGGCGAAAACAGAAGTCCCAATTTAAAACAGGTAAAAAAATATCATTCCATAGCAGTGAGCATTTCTAAACACACTGATGTAGTATATATTTATAAAAAGCCCCCCTTTTACATTTTGTTATTAAACCTAAGGAGAATGGCAACAGGTAATAAACTGTAAGAAAACATATAAAACACCTGTTCTATTGTTAAGAGTTCACTGTGCAGAATTTGACCCCATTACATTAGTTGCTCAGGCATTTAGGATGTGCACTGCCTACCTTGACCTGGCCAAGGCATATGACACAATACTCCACTCGGGCATTGTTGACAAACTCAAGAGGTTAGGTACAAACCTGTATGTCACCCAGTGGATAGCCAACTGGCTCACAGACAGGACCTAGGAAGTTAGAGTTGGGAGTCCACCTCTACAAAGAGGCCAGTCACAAGTGGAGTCCCTCAGGGATCAGTCCTTGGACCGCTCCTTTTTGGCATTTACTTATCAGAAGTCATGGCCAATGTCAGTGGTCTCTGGCTAACTAAATTTGCAGATGACTGCAAATTAGGAGCTGTCATTGAATCTCACACTGACACAAATGTTCTCCAGGAGGGGCTGACATAAGACAAACAACTGGTATCAGAGTCATGGACTAAAACTAAATGCCAAGAAATGCATAATAGTATCCTTTGGGAAGTCATCCATCCCTGGTAACTATCCTATTGACAACACACCCCTTAGAGGTGACCCTGCAGTCAGGGACTTAGGGACACATATACATAGTAATCTAGCCTTTGATCATCACGTGTCTACAGTGGTGATTAAGTCATTCTATGTTGCGGAACTTATAAACAAAGGTATGGCATCTAAGTCCAAGGAAGTCATTGTTCCACTGTATTCAGCCTTCATCAGACCTATCATTGTGTACAATGCCCATTTGGTATGTACCTAACCAGGCATATCCAACAACTTGAACATCCACAGAGGTTCCTCACTAAAAGAAAGGAATAAGTAATATGTCCTATGCAGACTGCCTCAAGGCCCTATCCCTGTAGTCTGTCTCCTACAGGCTTTTGAAGAGAGATCTATGCCTGGCATTCAGGGCATTGTCAGACTCAACTCTGATGGGCCTCCTGCATATCCATAAAACAAATAGTACCACAATTACCCATTCTAAAGACTTAAACCTTGCCTATGATATAAATAGGACCTGTTGGAGAGATAGGTATGTATTCCAAAAAATACCCCATCTATGGAACAGGATCCCCATCCATGTGAAGCAGAGTTCCTCCCTAATCCAATTCAAGTGCATCTTGGACAATTTAATGGGAAACTAGAAATTCATCCCTGGTTTCGCACCTATGTCTCTGATGCAAACAAGTAACCTGTAAATGGTTCATCTCCCAGGCCCATGCTTACACTTATCAAGGGTATCAGAACTTGTCAGAGATTTGGGATGCATGGCTTGGCTAAAAAGGCCCTTGTGGTTGTTAGCCTAGAAAACACCTATGAACCTATTGTTACAGTCATAGATAAATAACATTAAGAATTTACCTTATATGCCTTTAATCAGGAAACACACTTCAGGATGTGCAAACAGAAATTTTATTTTTACAGTGCTGGGAGTCAGTCTTCATAGCCCTTGATGAAGCATTCTCACTTTACATACAAAAACTGTAATTTTATACATTTATCAAACTGCTTATGCAATTTCATTACATTACAATGACTGTGCCCTATAGAAAACTTTGCAAATGTCCTCATCCCTCATGGTTTTCGCCTCCGACTTCACGTGAACACCTTCCTATACATGATTCACCTGTTTCCAAGGGGTCTTGTTTCTGACCTTGGATGTTTCAAACCTGCCCTAACAACAACGCACTCCTAACCTGGAGGAGTCAGGCTAACAAATTCCTTTTTGTAATAACTACATGCCTCACTTCATGCAACATGTACTATTCTCTCTTATTACATACTAAAAGAATGCAGTTTGAAAAGAACAATAATACTGTAGCTTAAGAAGCTGTATTTTTCCCAGCCATGCATACAAATTACATTTGCTTTTTTTTAACAATCACATTATGGCATTATTAATAAACTGAAATTAATATACATTTTTAATAAGCTGGTCTTATCCCATAACAGTTTCCTCCCTCTGACACTATCAGTGTCATACCATACATATATTTATATTTTTATTTTTCTTAACTTGATAAAATACGCTTCAGTGTCATAATATTCATCATCAGTTTCTGTCAAAATAAAACTGACATTGATTTGTGCATGAAGTGGCATTTTATGTGTAGGTGAGGTTAAACATCTTGTAATCACTGCCTTTAGAATAGAAAATACCAAGGGGCGGCCGCGGTGGTGCAGCAGTTAGCATTGCCGCCTCACAGCAAGAGGTTCTCCGGTTTGAGCCTCAGCTGGGGTGCCTTCTGTGTGGAGTCTGCATGTCCTCCTTGTGGTGGTGTGGGTTTCCTTCGGGTGATCTGGTTTCCTCCCATATCCCAAAGACATGCTGTAGGTGGATTGGACACTCTAAGTTGGCCCTAGGTGTGAGTGTGTGTGTGTGTGTGTGTGTGCCTTCTGTAGAAAATTGGGCACCAGGCCGGCAACACAACACCATAAAACTACACTGCCAATCATGAGCGGACAGGTGATCCGCTGTGGTGACCCCTAACTGTGAAAAGCCAAAAGAAGAAGAAGAACAGAAAACACCAAAATAATCACAAATATAATAAAAAGTACAATGACAATACCCTGGATTATGCTAGTTTCCAGGTTACCAAAAATACTGTCCAACCATCCAAAAAGTGTCCAATTTTTGGATGTGCTGCCCAACTCTTTAGCCCTTTGTTCCATGAAATTTGCTAGTTTTTCCTGTTTATCATGATAGTCACTAATATACGAACAGCAACGACTCCCTGTGAGGGCACATGATCCCCCTTTTTCAGCAAGCATTATATGAAATGCCATTCGATTCTGCAACATTACAGTTTGCATTTCAGTCATTTCTCGATTTGCCATCATGATGTGATGTGAAGTTTCGTTGGCCACCTCCTTTAGAATTTGAGCAAGCGCGATGATTTCAAGGATTGTCCTTTGCACTTGCTCTGTCCAGTGGATTGCTCGCTTATTTCTCAGTCTACCTGCTGGTGGGTGTTCAAAATGTTGAATATCAGGAGTAATATAGCCTACAAAGCAACATCCAGACCAGTTTGTAGGAAACCAGGGGTAGGCATGATCTCCATAGTTGTAGTAACGGTCACTTATCATGCCCATGCCATGCCCCCAGTCTTAGCTTTTTAAGTGCAAAGAGTCTAACATACTTTTATGCCTGGTGTCATTACATCTGCTTTTTCTTACTGGTACAGTCCCATTTCTGGCATAACACGTGTCTCCATAATGTGTGGTTGCAAGTTGAAGAGACACAACCTTTGAAAAAGCAGTTGCATTACACCAGGTTAAGCTGATGTCATTAAGCTCCTTTTGAAATGACACCTGTGATGCAGGGATGGGAATCATAGGAATTCCTGCCTTAGAATGATGAGGTATATGCAAACATATCCAGCAGTTTTTTTTTTTTTCTCTCGACCAGTTTACAGAAGGCAACAGCAGCAGAAACAAAGCAAAAGTACTTGTCACTGGATTCATCATGGACTGCTACTGAAGTTGACCTTTTTACTGGTCAGATGATTTATCTGTCACACCTCAATTTCCCTCTGTTGCCTGGGATGATATGTCTGGGGTCTCCACATGACAGATCTTCTTGCAATGCGATAAATGGATCCATGTTGGTAGTCCTGCACAGCAAACTGCAGTCAAAGTGGTGAGCAGGACCTGAAAAGGCCTCCTTTACCTTGGGCTCAGGCAATTTTTCCTCTGAAAAACTTTCACATATACCCAATCAGAGAATAAGTAAACAGAAGAATGTCAGCAATCCAAAGGACACCACAGTTTATTCCAAAATAGTTAAGCGCTTTCCTCTCCACTACAGAGACTTCCTCAGAACAAAACATATACCCAATCACCCAGTTGTAGTTGATGGCAGGGCTGGTCAGGATGCTTTGGTAATGCTACTCTTACTGTTCAATGATATTGCTGCAAAATTTTGAGGAGTCTTCTACTATAAGAAATCATAGCATCATCTGACAAAGTTAAATCGGCATATCCCACAGGATGGGGTAGCTGGAAGGGCCATGGGTCTCCCCATTAATATCTCATATGGACTCAATTTCCTGGTGGCATTCAGTGAGGCCCTCATACTCATTAATGCAAAGGAAAGGGCTTCGGGCCACTTTAAATGGGTTTCAGCACAAATCTTCAAAAGTTTATTTTTAAGGGTTCTGTTTACCCTTTCCACTAATCCCAGATGACTGGGGATGGTTGGGACAGTGAAGACTCAACTTAGTATTAAAAGCTTTACATAACTCTTTAAAAAGATTATTATTAAAATGAGTTTCCTGGTCACTGTTAACAATGCTGGGTATACCAAATCTCGGTATATAATCATAAAACAATTTTAATAACTGTGGCTGCATCAGCTTTGCAACATGGGTAAGCTTCTACACATGCTGAGAACATATACACTACCACCAAAATAAAGTGTAAATAATTAGTCTTAGGCATCTGGATGAAATCCAGCTGTATATTAACAAAAGGTCCCCAGGGTGGATGTAAGCATGCAGATTTGCTGTTGGCATGTTTGCTTATGTTATATTCCAAGCAAATACTATAATTTTGTACATGCTGAAGTATCAAAGAGGAGACATGAGGGGCATACCAACTTTGGGTAATTTGATTAAATAAAGCTGTCTTACCTGTACGGGCCAGTAGATGATATGCCCTCAACAGGTAAGGTAACAAAGAGGCAGGGGCGACCAGTCAGCCATCCGAGTGTCACCATATGCCATCAGAGGATTTTCTACATCCATCCTTGAGCCACCTCAGAACTTCTCAATGTGATGCTTCAGCTTGAAAGGCTGACAACTTTTTAAAATCAAACACATCATTACTGTTGGAGTTTGTCATAGTTACATGCACAGATACATGCACAGATCTTTACAACAATCTTTGACTGCTTGTTTAGCAGCTTGGTCTGCCAAATTATTGCCCTTTGTTACAGCATCTATGCCCTTTTGATGGGCACAACATTTGATTACAGATAGCTTTTTAGGTAACAAAGGTGCATCTAACAATGATTTTATGTACCCTGAATTTTTAATTTGATTTCCTGAAGAGGTCAAAATCTCTTTTGCTCTCTCCAAAGTTGTCCAAAGTCATGTACCGCCCTGAAGGCATAATGGCTGTCAGTAAAAATATTGGCCACCTTGTCTTTGGCTAACTCACAAGCTTTTTGCAAAGCCACTAGCTCAGCTATTTGAGCAGAGTGAACACCCTCTGATCTTTGTTGCAACAATATTGTTTTCTTGGTGCAGACTAATATTCGCGAGATCAACTTTTCTGTTTGATCTCTTCCACAGGAGCCATCCACAAACAGATGCATATCAGTATTGGGTATAGGAATGTCCTTTAAGTCCTCCTTAGGAGAAAGCAAATAGTTACACACACACACACACACACACACACACACACACACACACACACACACACACACACACACACACACACACACACACACACACACACACACACACACACACACAATCATGCTCTCCACCATCCTCAGCAGTTGGCAACAGAGATGCAGGATTTAGAACAGGACAGCAGATCAGAGAAATAGATCAGAAAGACGTGTAAGTTCATGTCTAGTTAGACGTGCCATTGAGAGTGTTTGAGTTTTCATTTTAAGCAAAAGAGATGATACAGAATGAGGGACAGCTACTGTTAGATCTTGCCCAATGATTGTGCCAGATTAACTAGAATGGCAGCAACAGCAACTGCTCTTAAACAAGGTGGAAACCCTTTTCTAACAGAATCAAGTGCTGTGCTGTAATAAGCCAATGGACACTAGCTGTCCCCATGTTTTTGTGCAAGTACTCCTTGAGCAAATCCATTTCTTTCATGACAAAATAAAATAAAAGTCTTATTATAGTCTGGTAACCCTAAATCTGGGGCAGTAGCTAAAGCTTGCTTCAAGTTCTGAAATGAATTTTCCTCTTCACTGTTCCAAAAGAGAGGCTCTGGTGTATCCTGCTTTAAAAGATTTGTCAAAGGTTTGGCAATTTCTGCGTAGTCAGGGATCCACTGTCTACAGTATCCTGTCATACCTAGGAAAGACCTAAGCTGTCACTGAGTAGTCGGACGTGGGGCCTTAGATATTGCATCAATATGAGATGGCAGCACTTGCCTGCTTCCCTGAGATATTAAATGACTGAGATAACATATCTGAGATGACCACAGTTGTAGTTTTTCTCTAGACACTTTGTGTCCCTTTTCTGCAAGAATAGTCAGAAAATGCAAGGTATTCTACTGACATTGCTGAAAGGAGTCTGATGCTATTAGTAAATCATCTACATATTGTACTAACACAGACCCACCTGGAAATGTCACACTCTCCAAAACTTTTTTTAGAATTTGAGAAAATAATGAAGGCAATTCAGTATAGCCTTGTGGCAACCGTGTCCATGCATATTGCTGTCCCTAAGTCAAAGCAAACAGAAACTGACTGTCAGGGTGAATATGTATAGAAAAGAATGCTGAACATAAATCTATCAATGAAAAGTAACTAGTTGTAGGTGGTATGCAACTCAGTATTGTTGCTGGATTTGGAACAACAGGAAAAGTAGGTAGTACTGCATATTTCTGCCTTGTTTCATTGGAATCCCCAGTAGTGTGCTCGCATTCCCCTCAGCAAAAGTTACATCCTGTGTCTTGGCAAACCTCCAATCAGCCCAAGGCTGTCTTGTTGCCCTGCACTGTGACACCCTGCATAGGTGGAACACTAAAGTGCTTTCAGCTACACTAGTTCCCCTCAGCAAAAGTTACATCCTGTGTCTCGGCCAACTTCCAATCAACCCAAGGCTGTCTTGTTGCCCTGCAGTGTCAGACCCTGCATTGGTGGAACTCTATAGTGCTTTCAGCTACACTAGTTCCCCTCAGCAAAAGTTATATCCTGTGTCTTGGCCAACCTCCAATCAACACAAGGCTGTGTCATTGCCCTGCGTCAGTGGAATACTAAAGTGCTTTCAGCTACACTAGTTCCCTTCAGCAAAAGTTACATCTTGTGTCTTGGCCAACCTCCAGTCAACCCAAGCCTGTCTAGTTGCCCTGCACTGTGAGACCCTGCATCAGTGGAAAACTAAAGTGCTTTCAGCTACACTAGTTCCCCTCAGAAAAAGTTACATCCTGTGTCTTGGCCAACCTCCAATCAATCCAAGGCTGTGTCATTGCCCTGCACTGTGAGACCCTGCATCAGTGGAACACTAAAGTGCTTTCAGCTACACTAGTGTTTGTAGAATTGTATTAATCTGTCCTCCAAACTGAAGACTCTTTCCCCTTTCACTGTACACGTGCACACTACTACCCCCCCCCACACACACATTTCTCTCTTCCTATAGTACTCCTAGGTCAATTACTTAAAACTACTTTCTCTTGGAAAAAGTTTACCTATGTACCTGCAAGCTCACACTTCTTTTGTTTTTCCCTGCAGAAGTGGTGGCCCTTTTCACCACTCATAGGTTCATAGTCTCATAGGTAGGTACTAGGCTATCAGCCCTGGGGCCTATACAAGCCCAGCCAAAAAGGTACCCTGGCTTTTGCCACCCAAGAAAATTATTTTCCTGTGTCACTGTCGAGCAGAGCCACAGAGATGATCCCCGGGGTGAATTTCCTATTTCCCATCCAATCATCAAGTTTTTTTCTGAAGAGTGCTAATGAGGAACTTTGTTTGATATAGATAGGTAGTTTATTCCAGAGTATGGGAAGTCTCTGGGAGAGGAATCTATCCCTCAGGCATGTTCTGTTTATTGTGGTGACAAGGTTTAGAGCCCTAGAGCGTGTAGCTCGGAGGGATTGGGATTTCTTTAAGTGGAGCATGTCCAACAGCTCCGGGTTTGACATAGCTTTGTATGTCAGGCAGTGATTACCTCTGAGTAGGCAATATACGACGGAGTAAAGCTGGAGTTTTTTGAGACGGTCTGCGTAGGGCATCTGTTTGAGGCCGGTAATCCTCTTTGTGAGGTATTTCTGTGGCCTTTCCAGTTGTTGTAGATGTCTTGTGAGGTACATACCAAAAGGGGCGTTGTACTCTATAATGTTTCTAATGAGTGATGAGTAGAGGAGAACAATGGCCTCTTTTTTTCTGGATGAGAAAACATTTGTGATGAGGTGTGCCATGTAGAAGGATTTCCTGACTACTGTGGCGATGTGATTATCAAAGGAGAGACTACTGTCCACCTGTGTCCCAAGGTCTGATCACACTTTCGGTGTTAAGTATTCTACCGCCTATGTTGTAGTTCATGGGTACAGAGTTTTTACCAAAGGGGATGACAATGCACTTTTTGGCATTGAGCTTGAGGCCATGGCTTTGACACCAGGCATCTGTCTCAGTGAGGCCCTTTTTTAGGATGTCCACATCATTAGGAGTTCCGATTATGGCTCCTAGTTTGCAGTCATCTGCAAACTTTGTTAGCCAAAGACCTTCTGTGTTAGCCTGTACTTCAGAGAAGTAGATACCAAACAGGAGAGGACCCAGGACTGAACCCTGTGGTAGTCCACTTGTCACTGGTCTGAAGTTGGATTTGGAATCTGCTACTTTCACAGTGTGGGTTCTGTCAGTGAGCCAGTTGGCAACCCATCTTGTGACATAGGGATTTATACCTAGTTTAGTGAGTTTATCTATAATTCCAGAGTGGGAGGTGGTGTCAAAAGCCTTGGCAAGATCTAGATAGGCTGTGTGAACCACCTTACCCTTGTCTACGGCTTTGGTGACTGCTTCAAATAAGTCTAACAGGTTTAGGAGACATGATCTGCCTTTTACAAACCCGAACTGGGTGGGGTACATAGTTTGGATTTTATCAATGTCTTTGTTTATAAGTTCCATGATGATACATTCCATGGCCTTGCAGACCAGGCTCATCAGGCTAATGGGGCGGTAGTTCCCAGGGTCCGTGGTGGCTCCCCCCTTGTGGAGTGGGATAACCGTTGCTGTGCGCCATTCAGCAGGCACAAAGCCTGAGGTGAGGCTATGATTGAACATGGTACTTTGGTGGGGTGCAGTTCATTCTGTAGTTCATGTAGAACACAGCCTGGGATGTTGTCTGGTCCCATGAATGCTGTGTTCTGGGCTTTGGAGAGTGTGGTTTTTACTTGTGCAGCCGTGATTACAGGAACATTGCATTCTTCTGGTATAGATATGGGCTCTTTAGGGGGTAAGAGGGGGCTAAAGTTAGCACTGAAACTATCTGCCAGGATGTTGGCAATATCAGTTGGGTCTGTATATTTAGTGCCATTGTGCTGTAACTCAGAGCAGATCTGAGTGTTGCCATTGAGATTCTTGACATAGCTATAGAATGCTTTGTGGTTGTCTTTAGAATCAGGGCCGATTTTGTTTTCATAACTAGCTAGTATTTTTCCCAGTTAATGGTGGGGTAGTTGAAATCGCCCATTATTAGGGTGTTTGGTTGAACCCTAATATTTTCCAGTACATCAAGAAAAGAGGAATGGGAATCCTGGGGCATGGTGGAGGATCTGTAGCAAGCTACAGTTTGGATTGCAGTTTTGCCCAGAGTTAGCTGCACTTGGATAACCTCGGATGCATTATGCTGAGCAACTAGCCTGGGGGTGTGGATATCCTTAATGAATATGGACACACTTCTGCCTTTGGTGTTCCGGTCCAGGTTACATGGTCGAAAGGTGTGGTATGAGTTATAGCCTGGGAGTGCAGGGGTGTTCTCTGGAGCCTTGAACCAGGTCTCAGTCACTGCACATATATCGATGTTCTCCATTTTAAGGAGTGCCTCAAGTGAGTGCATTTTGAGATTTAGACTTCTAGCATTGAGTAGCATCACTCTCAGTTTTTGCTTACCTGTTCCTGTTACGGTGGTCAATTTTTCATTTGAACCTTGCCTAAAAAAGGCACTATAGGGGGGACAGGAACCTTAGCCAGTATCCGGAATCCCATGGGTGACAGGTGCAGGGCATCTCTGGCAAAGCATCGTGGTCTGTCGACCATGTCATCACAGGCAGACAGATACTGGATCCATTTAGAATGACACCAGAAGCTTAGCCAATTGTTGAAGTCAATCAGGTTTGTCCTTGTACTGTGGTATCATTCTGGGTGATGACAGAATGCTACTCAGGGCTAGGGTCATACCTGCCTGGGCTACAAGATCCAAGAGCTCTTCCATATCTGTTTTCATGCAGTCCAGGGAGGTACATCTTAGGTCGTTCACACCAACATGGACAATGACAGAGTCATATTTGTACTTGTTGTGGAGTGACCTGAGTGCGTGGGTTATGTGGCAGATCCTGGCAACTGACAGGCAGCTGACAGTAACTTTCTCCTTGTTTAGCCTGGTGAGTGGGACATCAGTGTGTCTGACTATAGAGTTACCTATGACTGGTGTGTTGGGTACGTTGTTTTGCCTTACTGGCTGTGGTTGAGTGGCACACTGAGTCTGTGGGCTGTGTGTCATTTGGATTGTGTTGGGGGGTGGAGGTTGCTTACATTTCTGTTTTGGATGTCTCTGTTGCTTAAGCAGATTATTATTGAGAGCCTCCATGAATGTTTTTGTGTTTCTATGTGTGGATTTTGGTGGTGTAGATTTAGTGAGACTATGTGATGAGTGTGGTGTGGTGCAAGTGTTTACTTTCTCCTCTTGACTGTCAAGTTCAATCTTGGTTGGAAAGAGCTTTGCCTCCAGTTTGGCTAGATAAGTACATCTCTCACAGGTTGTAGTGTTGGGTGGTAGGAGGAGAGGGTTGTCTGTGTACATGAGACAATTTCTACATTGCTCCAAGATGCCCAGATTCATCAGATAGACAGGAGAGAACACTGGGAGCTGACCCTTGGACATGCCTGTATAAAAAACTATTTTCATCTAGATAAGTGAGGCAAGTGAGTACAAGAGTTGTTTTTCTCTAAGCAAGTGAGGAAAGTAAGTACCAAAACAGTTTTCCTCTAGGTAATGAGGAAAGTTGAGTGCTGTAGTAATTAGTAGCTTGTTTAGTGCTTACAACAAGTTTTGAACAAGTGCTGATCACGAATAAGCAAATTCAAGTGCTAAAACTAAGAATCTGTATCTGGACTAAACTAGTTACAGGAAAGGGTGGAAAACAATTGCAAATGCAGGTTTTTAAATCAGAAATTTGAGAGAGATGGAAAAACTGCCCAAACGGCCAATAACTACAATTTCTGGGCCAGAATCACTCCTTATGTGGTAGATAGGTTACCTAGTGCTTACCACTCCCACTAATAAGCTAGAAGGCTTCCCTCCAACACAGAAAGCATGGGGGGCTCAGAAGCTTACATACAGTCCTGGATACAGCAAATCTAAATCTGGACTACACTAGTTACAGGAAAGGTAGGAAACAGGCTTAGATTTTTTTTTATATACAGAAAAGTAGCTAAAACAATAGTAAAACAATTCAAATGCAGTGCAAGCTAGCACACTTGAGTATGTAGCAATGTTAGACCAAACAGTTTAAAAAAATGCAATTAAATTAAAAATGACTAAAAAAGTGCAGAGGGAGTCTGTTAGGTAGAATGAGGTAAAGAGATGGGACTGGGGGAGTGTTCCAGATCAAATCTACAGTGGGGGCGGGCAACTGCAAAAGCCTCCAAATTTAAATGTAATTCATCAAGTTTATTTTGTTAAGCATTTACAAGCACTATGAAAACTGAAAAGCTGATCTGAGAACACAGATCAGAGTAATTCTACCAAACAAAAACTGAAAATGAAAATAGGTTCCAGAAGCTGTGCAAGATGCTTGTGATTCACACTACTGCCATTCTGTTTACATGAAAGTTACAAAAGTGATTTCCTTTTGTCTAGCATGACTTGTGTAAAGGGGTTTGAAGTGGATTCTGAGGAAAAAAAATTCCAAGAATAAATTACAGAGGCAAGTCCTTTGATATATAATAATTATAATGACTTAATGATTCTGATATGTTAAAAGGCAGAATACAAGGATATAATGAAATAACTGAGATATAGTGGCAGACATAATTTATTTATTTATACTTTTTGTTGACTGGATTAGTTCCACTAGGCCACTGGCTTCCTTTCAGGGGAGAAATGAGGTAGTATTCATACTGAGTATAGGAAATCTGGCTGTGACACCAGGGAACTTCCCCTACTCTTGGTAGTCGAGGAAGGATTTGTGTGTTACACATCCTGACTTCCTGTTTCCTGTCCAGGTGTGGAGGCAGCCAGGAGGAATAGGAAGAAAATATGGCTGATTCAGCTTTGGCTGAAAATGAAGTGAAGGTTGATGAAAATGCAGCTGAAATGGTAGAATCACTACCAGAAGTTTTTTTTTCTAATGCTGTGGGTGCAGAAAAAACAGTGATACTGGAGGTAAAGGAGATTATAGATGCAACAGATATGGATTCAGAGGAAAACATTCAGAGGAGATTGTTTGAAGAAGAGACAGTTACCTCTGAGAAATGCATAATTAAAACCCTCCAAATCGGGAGGGTTGCAGGATGATTATTTAGAAGAAATGGTAAACCAAAGTGAACCAGAAAGTGGAGCAGCAATTTCATGGGGGTGACCTCATGGATTGTTTGAAGAAGAGACAGTTACCTCTGAGAAATGCATAATTAAAACCCTCCAATCGGGAGGGTTGCAGGATGATTATTTAGAAGAAATGGTAAACCAAAGTGAACCAGAAAGTGGAGAAGCAATTTCATGGGGGTGACATCATGGAGAAAATAGAAGAAGAAAAAGGAGAAGAGACTGTGCCAGAAAAAGTTCAAGAGACAAAAAATTATGCTCAAACTGTTGGAGAAGGAGCAAAGAAAAAAGAAGAAACAAAAGAAACAAAAAAGAAGTACACAGTATGTGTGAGCTGTAAAAAAGAATAAAGTTTGGACATGTATAAAGTTGGGAATCTGTCATAGCACCTCTGGGTGTCAAAGCAAAGGAGGTAAGAGCATTCATTTTAGTTAATATAGAGACTTTTTGTGACTTGATATTTGAGACTGGACAGGCCATGGACATTTTTTGGGTGCATATGAACAGAAAAAAAATATTTATCCATGGTCAGAATATGTGGTGCAAGCTTTTTACAGACAAAAAAAATAATAATAATGATCCAGTTTAGAACTGAAGTCGAAGCAAATGAACTGAAAGAACATTTGTTAACTGTATGTAAAGAAGTAATGGACACTACAAAAATATATGATGAAAGAGGACTATGGACTGGGTGATGGGAATGTGAAGTAATGCTGAAAATGGAAAATGATAATGTTATGCATGTACCTAGTATTATCAATGTTCATGTTAATAGGGGTTTTGTGAAATACAGGGGTCAACCAAAGACTTGTTATTTTTGTGGAAAAAATGATAATTTAATTAATGAATGTGATAAAATGTTATTTATGTGGTAAAACAGGGCATAATGCAAAAATGTGATTTAAAGTGCAAAAAATGTGGAAATACTGGTCATTCATGACTAGAATGTGAAATAAATGTGCAAGAAAATGAAAATGAAGTTGTACAGGAGAAAGAGATATAAAAATGTGTTATACAAGAAAATGTATAAAAAGATGTGACTGATGAAGAGCTTATACATGAAGTTAAAGAAAGTTACAATGAAAAATAAACAGAGGAGACAAGTGAGGAAGAAGATGATTGGTGCACAGTAAGAAATAAAAATAATTTGATAAGGAAAAGAGTTAAACAAAGGAAAACAAAATTTAAAAATATAATGCTTAGAGAAAATAAGAAAGGAAAGTGATAAACATTTTATTATACTAACTGTTCTTAAAAGCTGTAAATAGCTTCAAATGTGAACATTATGAACAATCGTAAGAGGAGAATAGGTATATTACAATGGTGTGCTGCAGTAGATGTACATATTATTGTTTTAGATGATATCAGATTATTAACACAGGAAGAAAGAACACAAACTGAAAAACTTTGGGATGGTGCAGTAGTTTGGAAGACGGAGAAAGAAACGTGCTCGGGTATATATATATATATATATATATATATATATACATATATATATATATATATATATATATATACATATTATGTCAAGAAACCATTAAAATATTAGATGTGACCATAGTGGAACTAGGACTAATTAGAGTAATAGACTTGAGATGGAAAAATATGTGTATAGAATTATATATTTATATGCATATGTAACAAAAAAGAGAGAAGAAAGAGGAAAGATGTTTAAAAATATTCTTGAATATGTTTGTGCAAATATGGACATTATGATGGTGGGTGATTTTAATTGTAATTTAAGAAAAAAATAAGAGCAATTGTGATGTTAAAATGGTTAAAGAAATTATGAAAAGTGGAAAGTTAAATGTATGGAAGAATAACCACTGGACACAGAAATTGATTAATTTTTAATGTGTGATAGTTTAAAAGTTGTAAAAAATGAATTAAGTATGCTGGATTTTCAGATAATGTGGCTATATGGGTTAAAGTACAGGAAAATGAAGAATATATATGAGTAGGTAAAGGAATACAGAGAATTAATGAGAAGGAATTAGATTTAGTAGACAAAAAAGAAGTTATGGAATTATGGAAAAATCATATGAATGTGAGAGAGCTTTATGTGAACTGGAGTCTTTGGTGGCCTAATTTTAAACAGATATATAAAAAAATATTTTTGGAATGCATAAGGAAGAAAAGAAGTAAAGAAGCAGAGATCTATAAGATATTAAGTCAAGAAACATTTAGAAAATTAGTAGAGAAGAAAAATTCCTTTTATGAAAAAGGATAGAGAAATATGTAAAATGAATCACATTAAAATTAACAACTTGTTATATAACCAAAAATATTGTTTACAAGGAAAGAAAGAAGAGGTAGCACCATATTTGAGTAAAATGATAAAAGAAGGAAAATAAGATAATTAAAAAATAAGGAAGGCAAGCAAATAAGACAGCAAGAATGAATATATGATATAATTAAATAATATGTATTGAAATTATTTGTTAAAAGAGAAGAAAACATAGATCAAATTTATAAAGGTGAAAAATTAAATAATGAAAATAATGAGTAATACTGGGGACAACCCATAATATTTTTTTTCTGGAAAAGGACACTTGATAAGTAACTGTGAGAAAAGAAAATTCTATATTTGAGGGGAAATGGGACATGATGCAAAAAATTTCAACTGAAATATAACTGTAACAAAATTGAACATTTATAGATGTCTTGCAGAAATGAAAATGAGAGTAAAGAAAAAGAAAGAGAAGAAAATGAAGAAAGAGAAGAAATTTTAGAAGTAGTAGAAACGGAACAAAATTAGATGAGAAAAAATGAAGAAAGAGGACATTAAAGAAGGTTCCGAAATTAAAAAGAGAAGAAATTTTAGAAGTAGTAGAAACGGAACAAAATTAGATGAGAAAAAATGAAGAAAGAGGACATAAAAGAAGGTTCTGAAATAATTGATGAAGATATAAATTGGGAGGTAGTAAAACAAAAAAATAATTCTAATGGTAAAAGAGTAAAAGACAGAAGAAGAAAATTTAAAAGGATAAGTACAAAAGAAAAAAGTAAGGAAATAGATAAAAAAATAGATACAGCTAAAGATTGGGTATTGGTTCAATGGTTAAGGTGTTTGACTCATAGACACGAGGTACAGTGTCTGTGTCTCACTTTTGGGAGAAAAAATGGATAGGCTTATAATGTCCTGTTAAGAAAGCTAGCCTAATAATTAGTAATGACAGTATAAAACCATGAATGTAAAGAAAATGAAAATTTAGAGTGATTTGTGTAAATGTGAATAGTATTAATGATATAGCAAGAAGAATGGAAATTTTGGAGTGGTGTAATATAGGTGCTGTATATGCAACTATATTAGAAGATGCAAGATTTGTAACAAATGAAGAAAGGTTACAAACAGAGAAACATTTGGGAGGAAAGATAACCTGGAATTTCGTTAATGAAAGATGTTCTGGAATAGCTATAGTCTGTAGAAATACAGCAAAGTATTAGATGTAACTTTAGCAAAAATGGGATGATTAACCATTGTATATTTGAAATGGAAAGAACAAGTATATATAAATATAACTTTATATGTTTATGCTAATTGTAAGGAAAGGGAAAGCTTATTTCATCAGATTTTAGACTATGTAGTGATAAATATGAATATTATAATATCACAAGACTTTATTTGTGATTTAAGATACAAGCATAAAAAGAAAGGAAATGTTATAAGAAAATTGTTAGGGGTTATAAAGCATGGTAAGTTAAAACATTGGGACAAAACTTCATGGACTTACAAAAGGGGTATGTGTATTTTATTTTTTTATTTTATTTGACATTTGTTTACTGGGAAATTCCGACTGGACGCAGGTCCTTTTTCAGCGGATGCCCAGGGAGAAAAGCTCCACATCATGTACATGATAAACAGAGATACAAAGTTGCAGCAATAGTAAACAACATTACAGGTTGTTGGCTTTAATACAATAACAAGATATTGATTATCAACAGTATATACAGTAAATGTTGCAAGTTAAGATAGTTTCTTGTCATTTATAATATTAGTAACAAAGTTGTCAGACAAGATTTTAAAGTATATAAAGACAACTAGCTAATTCTGACTGTGGTTAGTAGTGGCGGTAGTACAGTTGGGTTAAGTGTCTAGGTGGGAGTGTTAGTCTGGATTAGAACAAGGACAAAGCTAGTGCAAATTTAAGTGGAATTTGAGCACAGTCTTGAAAAGGCTGCTGGAAGGTAGAGTAGTTATAGAGTGTGGAAGATTCTTCCAAAGTTTAGATATGGTACATGAAAATATGGCTTCTCCTGCTGAGTTTTTGGGTTTGATAACAGTGAGTTCATTTTTGTTGCTTGATCTTAGGGGCCTAGTGGAGTGATAGGGTTGGAGAAGGGTTTGAAGGGAAGGGATGTTATGGGGGTGGTTAATAAGTTTATGAGCGAGGGTGAGGTAATTAAAGTGAAGGAGTTGTGGGAGTTCTAGCCAGTTTAGTTCTTTAAGGGAGATACAATGATGGCTGTGGTATGAGGTTCCAGTGGCGAATTTAGCAATTTTGTTGTAACAAGCATCCAGCCTTGTGTAGACCTGAAATAGATATGTTTTTAGTATCAGAATGTTTACTTATAGGAGAAGGGGAGGTAGTTGAAACACGATTTTCTGATCATCTTGCAATATGGCTAGAGATAAAGGAAAACAAGGAATATATAAAATAGGGAAAGTAATAAAATGATAAAACATGGAATAAAGAAAGAAAGAGATTAGTAATACAGTTATGGAAAGATTATATTACTATGAGACCATTTTATAAAAATTGGTCTGAATGGCAGATGGTATTTAAGGAAAATATAAAAATTGTTTTTACAGTGACAATATGATGTGAAAAAAGAAGAGAATGAAAAACTATAAAAGAACACATAATGATGCATTGAAGATTTAGATTTAGAATATAATGATAGAATGTTTTGACAAAGAAAAAAAATATGTAAAAGAAATCTAGAAAAATACAAGAATTGTTGCATAAGCAAACATATTTTTACAAGGAAAAAGAAAAGTATTTAGTTACTTAAGCAGATTAGTAAAAGAAGATGGCAGTGTAATGAGATAAGCACCAAATGTAAAAGGAGAAGTAGAAAGAATTCATATGTACAAGAAATGTTTAAGGAAAAAAAAAAGATAGTGAAAAAACATGGAAAATAAAAGAGTTAACAGAAAAAGAGAATAAAGAGTTGGAAAGGAAGATTCCATTAAATGAGCTAGATAAAGTATTAGGACAAGTAAATACAGATTTAGCTGCAGGACCAGATGGAATATGGTATGAAATGTATAACAAATTCAGGGATTGGCAAAAAAAAATGTTTTTAAAGATTTTGAATGAATGGTAAAATGAAGGTTTTATGTGTAAAGAATTATGTACTGGAATACTTCAAATCATATGGAAGAAGGAAGATAGAAGATGTTTAAAAACTGGAGGCCTATAGTATTGAATAATAATAATAATTATAACATCTTTAGGAAAATAATACAAAATAGATTTGAAACTAAAATGGAAAACATTAGGGAAGATAATATATATATATATATATATATAGATAGATAGATATATATATAGATATATATATATATAGATATATATATAGTATAAATGGGAAGGATTATCAAGAATTATTAATGATAGAGAAATACTGGATGACATTATGAACAGAAAGATATGAGACCTTAATAAGGCATTTGATACAATTGGACATGAAATCTTATGGGTGATGAAAGAGCATAAATGAGGAAAGCTAAAAAAGTATGCATGTTAGAGTATAGTAATAATAAAGTAATAATACTTGTAAATGGCTGGTTAAGCCGAGAGCTACATATGAAGAGTGGTGTAAGACATGGATGTCCAATGAGTTGTATATTCTTTGCATTAGTTATGAATGTGATAGTTTGTGAAATAAATTACAAAATGGAGGAGGTGGGGTATATAATCCAGTTCTGCTAACATATGCTGATTACTTATAATAATTGCAAAATAAGTTGGATAAAGAAGGTAGTAATTTGTGCAATTGAGTGTCTAGAGATGAATTGAGATGACTTTGACTAGACAGAAAAGTAAAGGTTTAGGTGATAACTCCAACTTTACTCCGTTGCATATCGCTTACTCAGAGGTGATCTCTGCCTAACATGCAAAGCTATGTCAAACCCAGAGCTGTTGGACATTCTCCACTTAAAGAAATCCCAATCCCTCCAAGCTACACGCTCTAGGGACCTAAACCTTGTCACCACAATAAACAGAACATGGCGGAGGGATAGATTCCTGTCCCAGAGACTTCCCATACTCTGGAATAAACTACATATCTATATCAAACAAAGCTCCTCGTTAGCACTCTTCAAGAAAAATCTTGATGATTGGATGGGAAATAGGAAATTCACCCTGGGGATCACCTCTGTGGCTCTGCTCGAGAATACAATAAATAAAACAAGTCTGTCTTTTCCTCAGAAAAAGGCCTAGTTGATAAATTCAGTGCTGATAGGAAAATAACATATTTAGCAAGTGTATTTATGTTGCCAACAGTATTTGAAAATGAATTACTGGGGATAATATTTTCATTTATATGGGATTCTAGATTAAACTCAGTAAAAATTTGAATTTTATATATAAATAAAGAAAAAAAGGTGGGGGGGTTAGGATGAATTAGCCAAGTGGTATATGCTGCTTCATTAAATTTGCACAAAGTGTTAAAGTGGCTAAATTAAAACGATGAGAGATTAGTTGTAAAACTGTATAAATATAAGTATGATAAATTTTGGGGAATGGTAAAAAAATAGTAAAAGAGAAAAAGAGTATATAAATGAGGAAATAAAATATTACCAAGAAAAAATATTTTTGTAGAAAATAAAAATTGATGATATAGAAGAAGATAGAAAAGTATGGTATCAGTATGCAATGGTTAAACATTACTATGTAAAATGTTGGGAAATCTAACAGACGAAAAAAATTAAAGCGATAAAAATAACAAGCAAATGTTATCATCATAAAGTAGAATGCCAAGATTTGTTGCGGAGACTGGTAATAGATGAATTTCCAGTAAAATGAATATGCCATATAAAAAGTGATAGGATATGTTTACATTGTCAAGACAGAACATGTATTTTTGAAATGTAAAAGAGTAAAAAAAAGTTATGGGGAAAACTGTAAAAAATATTTTTAAGGTGTAAATGAAGTGGATAAAATAAACATGGATATGATTAAATATGGATATTATAAGAATAGAAGAATATGTTAAAAGAATAGATACAAAGGTATTTTGTGTTATATGAGTTATATGGAATCAAAGAATAACTTAAATTATGTTTAATGATAAATGGAATTCAATAACAATATTATGTGAAATCAGACAGTGGTTATGGGAAAAGGAGTTGGGTTTCTAACAGGAATGAAAATTTAGGATGATCGTGTAAACAGATTTGTATATCTGAATATTTTTATACTTGTAAATATTTCTAAATATGCAAATATTTTGTAAATAAAAGGACCCCTACTCTTTTCAATAAGTACCATGGTAAATTTTACATCTACTTTAGCTGCCACCAACTCTGACAGATGGGGCCTTGGTTTAATGTCTCATCTGAAGAATGGCACACCCAGAAGTGCCACACCTCCTTATATTGCACTGCAGTGACAATAGTGGAAAATTAATTTACATGGCATGATAGTAAAACTCACAGTTTTCTACACCAAGGTGTGCTGTTGAGCTACTAGTCTCCAAGTTAATACATATTAATTTTCCAGCTCCCTCCAAGAAAAAACAGCACTCTGATAAAGACTAAGATTGTACCAAGCAAACTCATAAACATGTACTGCTTTGTACTCTATTTGTGGTTTGTTGAAATAACACCAATAGAAATAATTTAGATCTAAATGTTCTGGAGTAGCACGATAACTCTTAACTTATTTGGTCAGGGATTTTGGACAGAACATAAAATCAGGAACACTGTTAAATACTATTTTAATTCATTTAAAAAGTTAATAGAACAGCACGTTTTGCAGCCATAAGCATTTTTGAGCAATAAGAAGTATGAACTCTAATGAATGACTGACTGTAATAATGAGTGATTTACTAGAAAATCAAAATGTTATGAGGGACAAGACAAACATATGAAGCAAGACCAGGATATCTGAGGGGTATGGGTAGTTCTCAAAAGGGAATGTCTGGTCACAGTAAACCATTCCAGGATTTCAATACTTTTTTGGATGTAAGGGTTTTTAAATGGGTAACTGTTATTTAATTGACCGTCCTAAATGTCGAGTATTGGAAGATCGAACAGGGAAGTTCAAAAAATAGAAACATCGAAGCCGTGGAAATTCGAATTCTTTCCCTGGGAAAGAATTCGGTTGGCTGTTTCTGTGGCTCCAACATTTTCTGTACCGTGGTGTGAAGGTTACGGATTGGGTTAAGGTAAGTGTGTGAGTGTGACGGACATTAGGGTTAGGGTGCGGGTAAGGTAAGTGTGCGATAGTGACAGACTTTAGGGTTAGGGCATGGGTAAGGTAGGTGTGTGATAGTGATGGACTTTATGGTTAGGGCACAGGTAAGGTAAGTGTGCGATAGTGATGGACTTTAGGGTTAGGGCATGAGTAAGGTACGTGTGCGATAGTGACTGACTTTAGGGTTAGGGTGCGGGTAAGGTAAATATGTGATAGTGACTGACTTTAGGGTTAGGGCGCGGGTAAGGTAAGTGTGTGATAGTGACGGACTTTAGGGTTAGGGTGCGGGTAAGGTAAGTGTGCGATAGTGATGGACCTTAAGGTTAGGGCTTGGGTTAAGGTTAGTGCATAGATAATTGTGTATGTAAGGTGTAGTGTAGGTTTATTAGGTTTTTGGTATGCTTGTGTTGTGTGTGTGTTTTTAGGATCAGCAAATTTTTTCCCTGGGAAAAAATTCACTGTTCTAAGGTTTCATTGTCATATTTTGAACTTCCAAATCAAACATATGGCATTCGAAATTTTGGAAGTTCGATTATATGACATAGACCCTTTTAAATGATGCAGTTATGTTTTTTCTATATGTTATCACAACTGTCCATAAACAAGTTGTAGCAGAAGACTTTATGAGTTTGTAGTTTACCCGAAAGTAAGTGAAATAATTAAAACTGCATATCCTTAAATTCTTAAGCTGAAGTGTCTTCATTTTCAGAGTGTTTGATATGCTCTGAAATTGTCATAATATCCACAGCACCAACAAGCAAAAAAATTAAAGAAAGTGCAGTCATAGTCAATTTTCTATCTTCATAATATGGAACATTATACTACCTCACATTAGGTGTAACAAATGAGCATAATAAGAAACATTTATTAACAACTAAGGAGGGAGCTCACAGCATGGTTAAAATGTTACTTTATACTTGTTTTACCACAAACCCAGTTTTTCAACAGTTACAGACTCTCAGGAGAAACAACTCAAGTTGCAAACGTTCAAGGATGCAGATTTGCAAGCCAAGTAATCCCCTCATCTCCCAAAAAAATAAGAAAGAAAGAAAAGGGAAAAAAAACAGCTCCAGTCAGCATCAGGAAATCAAACAATACATGTAAGAGTAGGCTTGCACCATCATGAATACCATACCATTTGTAACACCAACAAGCAAAAGAATTAAAGAAACTATAGTCAGCCTTCCATCTTCAAAATGCAGAATACTACACTATCTTGTGCAAAGTGGAACCGATGGGTAAAATGTGACATGTCTATAACAGCTAGGAAGGAAGTTCACACCATGGTTAAACAGTGGACTTCATTCTTATAAAAAGTTTTTTGATTCCCCCAGGCTCTCTGCTTGCCCAAACAGTCACTTTGTTAAAATGTCAAATTTTCCTTTTACATTATTTATAAGACAAAAAATGTTATAATATATTATGTTTTACCACACACTCAGCTCTTCAAATATTACAGACATGAAAGTAAGTTGAAAAAGTCCAGTACTCTCACAAAAAAAAAAATAAACACATTATTCTCTTATTCTCTATCAGCATCACTACTACAAATTGTCATTAACAAACAGTGTTAACCTTTCTCCCAGTCTTAGTTATTATTTCTTCATTATATGTACTACATTACAAATATTTTGATCTTTATCCCCCTCCCCTATACACTTCAGTTATAGCCTCTTGTATGACTATACCCCTTGGATATTTGCTTGAGATCAAATGAATGAATAAATTCATAAATAATCACCATGAAATGTATCTAAACTCACTGATGTCAGAACCACACAGTGCAACTCCCCTCTGCCTTCTCAACTTCTAAGCTCAAGAATGAGAAACAAAAATCAGAATCAGGATCAGCTTGTAAATACTTCTCTCATATACTTTAAACATTGATAAATTAACATGCTTTGCATTACTAGGCATCTTCTGCATGATATAAAATATGAAACTCACATGTCTGTCATTATTTAGTGACCACACTCTGTAACAATTTGCTAAAAGCCACACATTTCACAAAGGACAGACCAAATAGCTCTCATTTTCTTGGTTCAAGAACTGCAGACAAAGCCAAAGATAATGGGTAACAAAAATGGATAGAATTTAAATTATTATTTTAGGTATCTGTGAACCAGGTAAACCTAATGGGCAAAGTTTCCCTTATCAGGAATGACCCAGGAGTGCTCTCTGGTTAAGTGACTTGCTAAAAGTCACAGAATAGGCAAATAGAGGTGAAATGATTCAAACCCTGTACCTTTGACTACAGAAATCAAATTGTTAACATAAGTGCCCAACAATTCCAAATCATTTAAAACATTAACTAAACAATACAACCATACAACCATGCACCCATGAACATACATTCTTTGAACAACAAAAATTACAAAACTGGAATAACCTGCATTACTGATTGACAGTAATCATCCTAATTAACTACAAAAAAATAAATTAATGTGGGACAGAGCATAAATATGAGGTAAAATCAGTGATGTTCTGCAAACTTAGGGATATAAAAGAAGCAAAGTTATATAATTCACTCAAAGTTTACAGAGCAACAGGTTTTGCATCAATATGCATTTTATAAACATTTGAACAGTAAAAACTATGACACTATAATAGCTGACATTACTGACTACAAAATTAGTGATTTTTAACCCTCAGTGGTTTATTAGAAATTTAAGATGCAAGTAAAGTCTGGCATTAGTCAACATGACCGAAGAAGATCAGACACCCTTCATAAGGGATGCCAACAACAACCTGCTCACCAGTCCGCAGGACATCAAAGGCAGATGGGAGGATTATTTCTAGCAGCTTCTGAATTAAGAAAACCCCACAGAAGCTGTTCTCCCCCAGAAAGAGCCTACGATGAGAGAAGAAGTGCCTACCCTAGAGGAAGTAAGAACAGCACTAAGGAAAATGAAGTCAAGGAAAGCAGCAGGCTCAGATGAGGTTGCAGCAGATGTGATAAAGATGCTGGGTGAGATAGGGGAGAAAAAGCTCTTGAGGGTACTCATAGCAGTGTGGAGAGAAAGGCGTATTCCAGATGACTGGAGAATAAGCATTCTCGTGCCAGTGTACAAGAACAAAGGGGACATCCACAACTGTGGGCAGTACAGAGGCATCAAATTCCTATCACATTGCATGAAAGTTCTGGAGAGGGTGACTGATAAATGGATACGCAGACTAGTAGAATGTAAGATGGGAGATGAGCAGTTTGGATTCAGATTAGGATGCAGCACAACTGACCCGATGTTTGCAGTGAGACAGTTACTTAAGAAGAAGCTAGACATGTGGAAAGAATCCAACTGGGCATTGGAGAAAGCATACGACAACGTCCCAAAAAAGCTGGGCAGTACTGCGGTGGTTTGAAGTCCCAGAAACATTGATAGAATTAGTGCTATGTACAAGGATTCAATGGCTCATGTACAAACAGTGTTCAGCCTCACAGAGGGGTTCCCAGTGGGAGTGGGTGTATACCAAGGTTCAGCTCTGAGTCCACTTTTGTTCATACTGGTGATGGACTACATTTAGCAAACAGGTCAGGGGAGACATATCAACAAAGTTGCTGTATGGAAATGATGTGGCATTACAGGCAGACTCTAAGCAAGAACTTCAGCAAAGGATAGGAGAATGGAATGAAAAACTAAAGACACATGGGATGAAACTAAGTACAGATAAGACAGTGGTAATGGCAGCAAATTAGGGAATCCAGAAGAAGCTGAAAATAGAGATAGAAGAGAAGATAGTGGAACAGGTAAACAGCTACAAGTATCTGTGAGGGGTGGTTGAGGAAAAGGGAAGTCTAAATGAAGCGGTCAAAGCTAGAATCAGAGGGGCTGCAGCCAACTGGCATAGAATGTCAGGTGTAGTCCATGACAGAAGAATGCCAAAGAAGCTGAAAACTAAGGTGTACAAGACAGTGGTGTGACCAGTATTACTGTATGGTACAGAAACCTGAGCATTAAAGGCAGAACAGTTGAAGAAGCTAGAGGTGATGGAAATGAAGTGCCTGAGAAGTGTGGTAGTATGCACATTGTGGGACAGATGAAGAAATGAGGACATAAGAGCAGAAGCCAAAGTAGCTCCAATTGCAGAAAAGATCAAAGAGAAAAGATTATGGTGTTTTGGACACGTACAGAAAAGTAGAAGACAATCTAGTGATGAAGATTTGGGACAGACAGGAAGAAGGTAAGAGGAAGTGAGGACATCCAACAAAGAGGTGGATGTATTGCGTGAAAGAAGATCTGCGACAGTCAGGCATGAATGTTGAAGAAGGTAGCAGTGTGGCACCAAATCGAGAGAGCTGGCAGCAGTTAACATGATACCCCGACCCCATGTAGAAAAATGGGAAAAAGGGGGCTGCTGCTGCTGAAGATGATGATGATGAAGGTCTGGCATTTAGAGCAGAGGATTAAGACTCTAAACTTTTACTGAGCTACATCCTGTAGTCAGTAATATAGGGTTTGACTCCTACCTCAATTTGCCTCCTGTGTGACTTTGAGTAAGCCATTTAAGCAGACAAACAAAAAGGATAAGACATATGTATGAGGTTAAATACTCTTGTACAGTTTTTGAAAAATAAGAGCAAAGCCAGATCATGGTCAAATGGTCCCTATACAGAGTAATGTACCAGTAACACCCCCCTTCCAGATATACACACACACACACACACACACACACACACACACACACACACACACACACACACACACACACACAGTCATACTAGTATCCCATTACATGGCTATCTCTCCCCATTTAAAACACTGTTGAAACTTGTCAGTATGCATACTGTTTTCACCCTTTCACTTTTACAACTATCATTTGGATTTAATTTAAAATTTTTATTAAAAAAATTACAGAAAAAACATTGACAGCTATTTGATGAGCAAAACAAATCATGTTCACATTGAAAACAGACACAACATGTGCAATAATAAACTTCTATTCCTCTGAAGCTCAGATTACTAAATATGCATCTGGCAATCTATTAAAGTGTATTGCCACACCTCCTTAACAAATGTAAATAACTAACCCTTGGTAATGGGAATAATCTCCTTACCGTATTCCATATCAAATTTTACAGTGTTTGAGGAAAATAGTCTGCTTTTTTCGCAACTAATTTCATTCATAAGCAGCTCCCTTTAATTTTTTTTAACTTTAAACACCTAACATGACATCACGAAAGATTTTATCCACATTCCCAAACAACCTACACTAGTGCATAAGCTACCAGATTTCCATGCTAGATGAAGCAATAAGTGAGTCTTCTATCCTAGTAAGACAATTTACCAGCTATTTATTACAGATGGACCACTATACTTGAAAATGAAACATATTTGATGCTATGTAAGTGAAACCATAATGTAAATAACTACCGTCTCCTATACAGAAGTATGGCACTTTTGATGACCTAGAATGCTTTGCATTCTTATGTAAATTATTGCCGGTACCTAACTTGACATAATTTTGTGGTTGTGGTTATAGGGAAAAACTGAGTCAATAGTAAAGCTAAAACATGAAAAAGTCATAACTTTGTTTTGCTTTTAAACCACTTGCTGTTTTCATAGCAGGAGTATATCTAGAAATAAACTTAACTGCAAAACACAGATGTATGAGAAGTGCAAAACACAGAT
>NC_056729.1:535767368-535842368 GCF_019279795.1 Protopterus annectens | reverse complement strand
GATCACACATAATCCTAAAGTCAGTATTCACCTCAGTCCCAGAAACTGGCAGAGAAATACACCAATAACCTTTTGCTCACACCATACAAACAATAATGACATAACCTGTCTATGTTGACTTTTCTGATTTCATAAAGAATTTTCCAGAATACTTATTATACATACATGCATACAAATATTTCAAGCATGGGCATTAATGCCTTCCTAGCCTGCCAATATACCAAAACAGTTTTTCCCATAATAAGTACCCAGGCTGTTCATAAAAATATCTTAACTAGTGCTTGCTTTAATGTAGTTTGGTAGTCTGTTCCATGCATCAGCTGCTCTCTCAGAGAACCAATTAGTACACTTCTCATTCCCATATAATCTTCATAGGTTGTATGATGATTCTTTACTACTTTTTGATAATCCAGTTCCAGAGATAGTTCACTCTAAATGCCCTGTATACCTGAATAGGATCGCCTCTTAAATATCTGTAAGAGACACTATACAAGTTCATATACGTTACTTTCATGATAACTTATAATTTTCACATTCACGGATGCTCTTGGTATTTTTCTGCTGTACTCCTTCCAGTTTACTCATGCTTTTTTTCTTTTAAGGTTTCCATACTGTTATCCTATACTCATCTTTGGGTCTAATGTACTAAACAAACAATGACTTTATCCTGTCTGATTTCCTAGACTTTATAAATCTTTTTATACAACCTATAGTTGTATAACTATCATTAACAAATTAGTTGATACGATTAGAAAAATTCAAAGCTGTATCTATGCATATACCCAGGTCCTTAAATGAATCTACAGTTTCAATCACAGCGAGCTGTATTAAATAGTCACCTTTCATTTTATGTCTCCCATATCTCATATGTATATTTATTTGCATATTATTCTCCTGTGCCCAAATGGTCAATTTAGTCAAGTTCTTTTGCAGACATGCCCTATCTGTAACACATGTAATCAGTTTACCCAATTTAAAGTCCTCTGCATACAGAGCCCTGTGGGACACCCTGACTGTAACCAAAAATTTCACCTGTCCGGTTGCTGTATGATACTTGCCATGTCCTATTTGTATGCCATGCAGCTATCCATCTTATCCAGAGTACATTGATACCTAGTTGTTCTAACTTATTGAACAATGTTTTGTGTATGACCCTGTCAAATACTAAAGTTAAATCTATATAAATTATATCACTGCACAATTGTTCATTCATAACTGTTATTATATTGTTCTAAAACATCATGTTACAGGTGGTAATAGATCTATTTTCAACATATGCATGCTGATATATGGTTTCAAGTCCCAACCTTTCCAGTTCTGACAATGATTTATGAAATATTAACTGCTCCATTATTTTTCAACAACATGAAAGTAAACTTAAGGGTCTATATGACTCTAGGTTTTCATTCTTCCCTTTCCCTTAAGGACAAGTTTAATAAGTGCATGCCTCCAATCTTAAGGCATCTCCCTATATATATATATATATATATATATATATATATACATATATATATATATATATATATATATATATATATATATATATATATATACACAACCTAGTAAATAATTTATTTATTTATTATTTATTTTACATTTGTTGACTGGGCTAGTCTAACTGGATATATGTCCATTTTCAGTAGAGGCCTGGGGAGAAAAGCTCCACATGAAACAAATAAACACAAAGAACATTAAAAATTCAGTTACAGAACATTAAACTTCAGATACAGATAGTTTGTCAGACTAAAGTGTTTAAGGTAATTTAGCATATATGATGGAACAGAAAAATAGAACAAAATATAAGATAAGATAATCCTTTGTGTTTTTGTGAACACTGTGGGAAGAAAGTATTCAGAAGGATATGGGAGATTCCCATCTCAGAGTTATAAGTAAGGAACAGAAGAACAGACTAGTTAAAAACAGGATTGGGAGAGTAGGTAGAGGGGCAGAAACTCAACTCATCAAGAGACAGAAAGATGTCCAATCCATCTTTCTTTGGTACAGTAAGTGCAACTAGAAGGTGTAGGCCTCAAAGTGGCAATAAAGTGAGTAAGTAGCCTGGGAAGAATGATTGTGATGAAAATAGACAGAGAAAGTCTTAGGGTTTGAACAGGGACATAGCCAATGGCTTATAAGGTATAATTTGTTTCTTTTTGAAGAGTGTAGTAGAGGACAGAGATGTAAGTTCACTGGGAAGTAGGTTCCAACTTTTCCCCACAGTATTAGAAAAAAGGGAATCTCCTGCTTTATTGTTGGGTTTATGTCTAGATACCAGAAGTTTATTGGCTGAGTGTAGGTTAGTATGGTTAATAGATATAATGGTATTCATACAAGAAATGTATGAATTCCAGTAGGTCATCAGCACTTGACTTTGGTGGTCTATACACTCCAAGAATTGTTATACATTCCAGGGTTGTCTTTATTGTCACAGTTACACAATCTTTAGTATTGGTGTTATCATTGAACATGTAATAATCACAGGTCTTATAACTCTCTTTAATCCCTATCATAACACCTGCACCTGATTTTTGTTAGAATGTCTGTTACAATAAAATAGTTTACACCCCGACAGAACTGGTTTCCAGTCATTGTTCTTTAACCATGTTTCACAAGCAATAACATCATCAGTCTTGTGGGAATGTAGCAAATTTTCCAATAATAAAACTTTATTATTAATGCTGCTAGCATTAACAACTCCAGAGATGCATCAAATGTTGGTACCTGTGAATTGTTAAATTTTCGTCCTGACAAAAAATCCTGCCTTGTAATTGTCAAATATTTCAAAATATCTGCTGCAAAAATTCTCTCCCTTGATCTTGACAAATGTATGATATCCTGTCTGAACATGTGTACCCACATTAGGCTCAGATGCTCTACACATTTCCATTTGTTTAAAATTGGACATTTTTTTCATGTAGGTATTTACCAAAAGAAATCTTTTCATTCACAGTGACCTGACTCTCCTTTCTATATATGATTTTTGAAAAATATGACTTGACATCAGTACAAGTTATACTATCTAAGAGGTCTGTAGCTTCCTTACTAACAGTCAGACAGTCCTTGCAGATGAGGTCATTTGTACCGATATGAATAAAAACAGATCTACTGCATACTTCCTTGCATTAAGGAATTCTAAAGCTTGTCTACAGCCTCTGTCTTTGCTCTTGGCAAGCATAACATGATTTGATGTTCATTATCTTCTCTGCAAATGTAAGTATCATTTCCTGTAATAACTGAAGCTCCAATTACACAAGTATCTTTTCTGACCAGATCAGAAGAATCTTCAACCTCTAATTCAGTAATATCTGCTCTGTCAATAGTTAGAAAGGAATGATCTTCACCACCATTAGTCTTATTAATCCCACTGTTTTCAATGAGTAATTACCTTTGCAAGTATACAATTCTCATCCAACTGGCTTTGCAGATCTACAGCTTGAACCATGCTGTCAACATCTGTCTGTCTCTCCTGTTTTTTCTTTCAATAATATTCTTCAATCCCTCCATGTTCAATATAGATTTCTTCCTTTTCACCTGGCCATTGCCTCTTTTTTCTACCTTCTCTTTTGGAAACATGCTGCCTTTTTATGTAGACTGAAGGTTTTCTGAAAGAAAGATGCTACCGTTCCCTGTAATTTGTGTTACATAACAAAGCGGCATCCCTTTTAGTATGTATTCTCTTTACAGACCTTTATCAGTTTCTTTTTCTTCCTTGCTATTTGTTGTGAACTTCCTCTTTTATTTCTTTTTATTTCATTCTAAACACTCTGAAACCTTAGATTGATGAATACTTGTATCCAGAATTCCAGAGTTTTCAGGGACAACATCTTGTTTCATAGCGGTTGAATGATCGTTAAAGACAATAGACGCGTTCTTTCCTACATGTTCTATTTTCTCTTTGTCTAACATTTATTTATCTCACAATTCCGGTCAATATATATAACAGCAGTTCTCCAAGCTGTGCCAAATACACAAGTGCAATCATCATCAGTAACTCTAGATTTACTACTAATAATGGTAAGCAAATTATCCAACTTTTGACATGAGGAACATAGATCACTGGTGTTATCAGTTATTACCTTTAAATATATTTTGTATTTATTGTACTGTACAAGATATTTGTGCTTTAACAAATCAGTAATGGCATATCCATATTCAGCTGCAAAGAAATAAAAAAGTATAAAAAAGAATAATCAAAATCAGTTACCATATAATTCAAAGAGAACTTAAACTTCTGTGAGAAAAATCACGCAAACAATATACAACTAAATACTAAATACTTATAATCAAAACAACTGCTGTGCTTTCATACATCAAAAGCAGTGAATAGGTCCAATTGTTAACCTGTGAAGAGATGTTCAGAATTAGATGGCTGTAATATCTTGACTAGCCTTCATAATGTGGTAGTTTAAAAATATAAGTAAAAAAAGATTTTTTAATAAAGAATGCTTTTCATTCAGTCACTAAAAAGTAAAAAATAAGGAAGAAGAGTGAAAACTTTGCAAAAGAAACAAGAGACAAGTTGATTTCAGAAAAGCATTTGAGGTTGGTTTTGCTGATTCTGGTAACGAGGTACCAGAAGAAGTAGCAGGAATCAACAAAACCAACCTCAAATGCTTTTCTGAAATCAGCTGATCTCCTGTTTCCTTTGCAAAGTTTTCACTCTTATTTCTTATGTTTTACTTTTTAGAGCAACTGAATAAAAAGCATTCTTTATTAAAAATCTTTTTTTTACTTATATTTTTACTTAAAACTAAGAAACTAAGCCAGCAGCTACATCCAGTGGGAAACAATCATTATGCAATACGCAGTACTTCAGCACCCTGGACAGCTCAGTGCATTCAGGAGCGTGATAGAACCACAGGCAGAACCACAAGCCAATTTCAATAAAAAGTGTTATAATAATAATAATAATAATAATAATAATAATAATGATGATGATAAATAAAAAGCATTCTAATAATAATAATAATCATAAAAATCGATGGTCTTAGCCCTACATGTAACAATAGTGAAACAACAGATTAGTATAAACAAGCAGTTTAGCATGTAAGGAAAGCTAATAAATATAATAAAATAATAGATGGTGAAACAAAGAAATTGATTGACAGGAAAATGTAACTCTGCGTTGTGATTTGTTTATTTATTTTTGAATACAGAATTGTTGGCAGTCTGACACAGTCCTTTTAAATTTAATTGTGGTCCTCTTTAGCTTATAGGTCTAATGTTAGGGCTACTGCTTGCATAAGCAGTATTAATGTGTAACTTATTGACTGTTCAGAGCATCTAAAAATCTAAAAAGAAAATACCAGAATTTACATCAGATTTGTTGTATCTTAAAGAGAAAGTGCATTTATAAGAATTACTTTGCACATTAACTCTGACAGTTAATAGAAAAACATATCCAAGACATCCAAGTCATTTTACTGTCCGTTCCACAGTGAATCAATGCATTTTTATACACACACATACATTTTATATATATATATATATATATATATATATATATATATATATATATATATAGTTCCACTTTATAACCACAAAATATTAAAATCTCGAATTTCCGTATCCCAAGACCATAAAGTGGAATTTTCAAAATCCTGAAACTCCATAAGTGCGAATCCGTAAATGTCAAATTCAAAGTTATGGTGTTCCGGTGTTTGACGCTGGATGTAGTATGTGCAGGATGTATCGTGTAGTGTGTGGATTTAGTTGGTATGTATGGTAAGTGTGTATTTTGTTGGGTTTTAGGTGTGTGTTTAAGTGTATGTGAGTGTGTTTAGAAGTTTTATGTGTGTTAGGGTAGGCAGGTAACAGTATGAGTGCTTAAGTCTTGAAAGTGGTGGTGTTTGCATATTTGTGATGTGTGTGTGAGGGTACTGTAGAATGTGTAGTGGTGAGTTTGCTGTCTTTTTCTGTTTGGTGAGATCTCGGAGTTAGTATATATAAGTAGGGGGGATGTTGGGGGCACAGCCCCCCATATGGGGGGGGTGCAGGGGGCTTGCCCCCTGCTTATATGTAGTGTAGGTTTGTTGGTTTGTGTTTTTGTATTTTTGTCTGTTTTGTTTGTTGGTTTGTTGTAGTGTGGGTTGGATGATGTATGTGTTGTGTGGTGTATAGTGTATTTATGTTCGTGATTTTGTGTTTCACGGTTTTGGGGTTTTGGGATTTGGAACATTCAACTTTATGGTCTCGGGATACTGAAATTCAAGATTTCAGTATTTCAAGATTATAAAGTAGAACCGTACATGTAGCTATCCATCTAAATATCTATAGTTTTTCCTGACCTTTTCAACATTTTTTTTTTAAATTCCACCAAGCCTCAAAGTATATTTATCAGTGGCATCCTAAGGGCTATCTGTCTAGGTCCCATTCGTGTTCCTGAATTCTGAATGTAATGGATTTATTTTTGTCTTCCACCTAAGCATCCCACTGGCTCAATCCATGTCTAGGTCTGTTGAGGAGATGGAGGATGCTGATACAGTGTCACACTGCAGGCAAGGAGTGTGCCCTAACATACAAATCCTAGTGGCAGCCTTATGAGCTCTGCAATCACTGCTTTCAGGAGGTGCAGACACACCTCGGCATATGTACGACCTTCCAGTCACATGATATACCTCTTCCAGCATAGAGCTCACTAGACTCTTAATGTTGCCACTGCAGTGAGCCTAAGCTGCATCCCACCCCCAGGATGGTCAGGCTGATGCTGGCTGCCCCCTATACCAGTCACTTCCAGTGCCCAAGCTGCTAGTTAACAATGGGCTCCTTTATTACAGCCTTGAATTGCATGTTACTTTGGTTGTCACATCTTCCTTCCCCTGACAGAGCTGTGGATATCAAGAATTTAGCCTCTTGGATAGAGTTTCAGAAGAAGGTTGCATCTTGCTGCTTATACATTTTTGTGCATATTGGGTCTTATGGCAGCCACTGTTTTCACAATCTCAGTGGAGCTCCTTCATTTTAGGGTGCTCTAATTATGAGGCACCATTAGTGACTGCTCACTTATCACTCAGGAGACTTATCACTTTATGTTTGGTGCCTCTGCAATACCACTTATCCAGTTCTGACTGCCTGTATTTAGCAGTTTTTGAATTTTGTTTTTTTGTATTGATCCCATGCAAGATGAGACTACAGCAGTGCTGATATTTTTGTCATTCTTACAGACTGTTTCTCTTTTGCTCACAGTTGTTTGGATTTTAGTTGGTATATGTAAGTAAAGGTGTCATGCAAAAAGTGCTTCTTTCTTTTTGGGGTCTCATCTGTAGGTGTGATGGTTCTGTGTTTCATGAATTTACCTTGACCATTGGGCTGTCAGTGTATTATGTGTCATCTTCTCAAAGAGGACCCTATCAGTCTGTGTCATATCTGCTTTTGGTTTCCCTTGCCATGGTTACTGCATTTACTGGGCCTAATAGCCATATTTCACAAACTTTGTTGTAGGATTCCTATTAGTCCCACTGGTTCTAAAGCAATCCATTATGATGTATATGTTTCTAGTATGGTACTAAGCTCACTTTATGGCAGGCCTGGTCAACAGAGGGTGGAAATGGTATCAGTTTTCTGAAGTTGAAGAGGAAGTTGCTGGCTCAGCAGGCTCTGGTGAGCCATGTGGAGTCTACACCTCTCCTAACAGGGTATAATAACTTGGCAGTGATAGGGGTTGTTGAGCAAACTCAGATTACAGCTCCTAAACTCTTTGTTAAGAAACTATGCAGGGTTTGCAGTGACCAAGCAATTGGTGCATTTCCCTCATAGAATTCCAAATTCCTGGAGAATTATACATCATTACAAACTTGTTATGTGAAACTCTATGCTAGAGCTGTGGCTTTATCACCTACGATATACAGATTGTCTTTCTAGTTCTGTTGGCATGCTGAAAGAAGAAAGAATCACAATCAAAAGTAGTGTTAGAGTGAGGTATGTAGTGGGAAGACAGGTATGAGGAGGTTAAGTTATATGACCAGAGAAATAGCAATTGCATTTTCCTAGGGTGGTGAAATCTGCTTTTGTATCTGACTGGAAAATGGAGTAACAGGAATGATCTTTAAGAAGAAAAAGGAGAGATTGACATAGTTTGTGACCAAGGAATGAGAAAGCATGCTCTGTGCAGTGAGGCCTAGTTTGAGGGGTTTAGAAGAGAGGACACAAATGGTTAAGGTTCCTAAGATTGTATGTTGGTGCATCTCTGAATAGTCTGGAGGGTAGTGCGGGAAAAGTGTCATTTTCACAAGTTTAAATAGAAGTAGAAAGTCAGCATGTTGTTTCACATGTAACCATTTAGCTTTTTCATGGGTTAGGAACTAACAAACCTTCTAAATGAGATGTTTGTGGTCTATAAGGTAATCAATAAATGTTTCATGTGTTGTAGGTATGCTGCTAAGTGGAAATAGTGATATATTTTGGTTATCAGTCACGAATGTGTAAGTCTGTGTGCCTTATTTTATACACTTGTTTGACTTGGGTCAAAGTTATTCTATGGTCAAGACACACAAGACATACAAGACATTGTGAGGTCACAATGCACTAAGAGGGCAGAAATATGTCATAGAAGGTAAAATTCTAAAGATTTTGACACAACATAGTCTGATTAAACCATTTCGTAAGCATGTTTATCTCCTGGGAGATCATCTTTTTGAGGCTATTATATCCACCATATCTTTCTCAAGTGGAGGCTTGCCAGGGATATCATGAGAATCATAGATACCATGGGACCCAAAATCCTGTGGTATTCCCTTGCAGTGACTGAAGTCTGAGTGGAAACCTTAGAAATAGAGCAAAATAAAGACCTATTTTTTTCTGTGGAAGAAAAGCCTTTTGAACTGAGGTGTCCAGTTGACATCTAGAACTTTTGAATGTTCTCTTGGAATCCTAGCTTGTGCAGAAGAACTCTCACTCAAGAGACACATTCCTGACATTTTGAAAAAGACTCTGCAAAGATAAGCATATTGTGTAAATATGGAAAAGTGTGTATACCCTGTAACCTGCAATGAGCTATGATTGCAACTAGATACTTTAACACTCTTGGTGCAGTGGATAGTTTAAAGGGTAAGGCAGACAACTGATGATGTGATCCCGACACACAAAACCCTAAGTGATGGTAAGCATCTTTTAAGTCTAGTGTTATCAGGAAACTTGAAAGAGGAAAAAGAGGTAACATGTTGTGAAGTGACATCATTCTGAATTTGGGCATGATCACAAACAGGTTTAGGAAAAAAAGATCCAGAACTATTCTCCAAGCATCTTCTTTCTTTGGTATGAATAAAACCCTTTCTCCACCTGGGAAAGAGGAACTGGTTCTATCACTCCTTAGGATATCATGTGATGAAGAACAAGTGGAAACAAAGAGTATGATCTGCAACAGGAGGAATGATCCCATGGAAAGGAGGAATGTTCACCCACTGCCATTTGTAACCCTGATGAATGAGTTTCAGTATTTTTTGTCCGAAACAATCTGTTGCCAAATAAAAAAAATGGAGATTCAGACTTTCTGGAAGAGAAAAGATGCCAGGGTGGGAGGAGTTCACAAGGTCTCTTGAATAGTCATTCAGACTTGTTGACTGTCCGTGGTCTTCAGAGGTCTGAGAATTCTTTTTGGAACCTTCTTCCCACTTTTTCTTAAACTTCAGTTTACCTGAATTCTGTTAAGACAATTTATTATTTTTTGTTGCCAAAATTGGATAAGGGGAAAGAAAATCCTTTTGACAATTTGGAAAAGGAGGGCTGAAAAATCTTAGAATTTCCTGGATCACCTTGCCCCTTTCATCGCACTTTTTGATCACCTCTGCAGAAGATGAGCCAACCACTAAATCTCCATCCAAGAAAGAATTTAAAATCACATTTTTTACATCATCTAGGAGGTTCTGAGAATGCAGCTAAGCAAACCTCATTAAAACAGTACCGGTGGCCATAGCCCTGGAAGAAGTATCAACAGAGTCATACACACATTGCAAACAACGAGTAGTGACCTGTGCAACAGAAGAAACTAAGTCATTTAAAGCAGATTTTTCACAAGAAGAAACAGTATATAAAACATTCCTCATACTTTCACAATATGTCAGAACAAACTATAACAAATGAGCCTGACAATTTAAAATTCAGAAAATCAAAGTTAGAAAGAGTAGGATTGGAATTAACTAGCAGGAGTCAACTGCTGCTGGGTTCAGTTTGAGAACAGTGTATAAAAATTAAAAAGTCTGAGGAACTTTATATATCCTATCTGACTTTTTAGAGACATCTGACTGACTATCAGGAAAACTGCAGGTAGTAAGACACACATCCTATAAAGCTGACACGACAGGAGGAATGGGTGTAGGTTCTGGAAAATCCTTTTATAACAACAAAGAATTTTCTAAGGGACTGAAAAACCTCAGTGTTCTCCCACTGAAAACACTGGGACATTCTAGCAATAGTCTCAGAGAAAGAGAACCCCTCACAGGGAGAATCAGAATCTGAGCTCTTCTCTGAGTCTGAATCAGAAACCTGAGGAGCAACCCTGAATCTGTTCCTTCATGTTTTGCTGTACAGATTCAGAATCTTGAATCTCTTAAGGGAAAATTGGCATATCTCTTTCTTTTACCAGAAACTACTTCACTAGAAGGATCAGTATCCCAAATTAAACCACAAGCTAGTCCCAGTACACTACTCCTATTCAAAGAAATTTGAGGAGGAGCAGATACATGCTTGGTTTTCTGTTTCTTTTTGACAGGAAAAATTGGGCCAATTGTGTTACTAATGGTAATGGCTGCTTCCACAGGGATGGGCACAGCATTCTGATAGAACAAGGAAACCTTCCCTGTTCCTTCTCCCAAGACTGACGAGTGGCTCTCCCTTGCCCATTGAGGGGACTACTGCAGCTGCAGAGGATGTTACTAACCACCAGTTCACAGTGGCTGCAGGTAGTGCACCAGAGGGATCCAGGGTAAAAGATGAGTGGTCTGAGGTACAACAAATAGCAACAGCAGAGTCACCCACATATGGCTGGGGCAAATTTCTAGCCTGCTGTGGAGGTAAAGGCTGCTTGCTTAATTTTTTTCTTTTTATGGCTGGAAGAACTGACTATGGGACCAACAGTTTATTTTGTGGTCAAACTGAAAATGGTGCCTCTTTCTTGGGGAAGATGGGCAACAAATGCTGGTAAGAACTACCTCTCAAAAATGTTACTTTTTTGATAGAAAAAGAGACAGTAAAAAGCATTTTCAAACATTATGGCAGCCATACAATGGAAAAATAAACAGAATTTCTCTACAGAAAATATATTTTTTTCAGTTAGTTTGTACTACATTTAAACTGACAGGAAAAAAAATTAGTGCTCTCTATAAAAGTTTGTCACAGTCTCGAGACAGTCTGTTAAAACACAACACTGCTAGCTTTTAAAATAACTTTCCTGAAGAGCAAAGTAATAAAAGTTTTTTCCTCAAAGGGAACTTATCTGCATAACAAAGGAAAGCACAAACCAACCATCAATCCTGGAAAACCTCACAAGAGTGTACTCTTCTGTGTCAGAAGACTTATACTTTAATCAGCTCAGCATGAGCTGCTTGACAGTTTGAGCTCATAGAAGGTGCCCTGAAGCTTTAGAAGCTGGCCAACTGTTATATCTTTGGCAAGATATAACCCATATAGCAAAGACTACTGCAGCAATGATCAATATGAAGAACATCTATCCTGTCTCCCAAGCACCTGTTTTAACTCACTTTCTGACTGTGGCAGCATTCTATAGAGAAGATTCTTTGGTGTAACTTCTTGGCAGAATGTTGAATAGACACACATACTAAATAACATTCTACAGCTGTTTTAATGAACTGAAGGCTAAGCAAGCAATCTGTATTTTGTCTTAAACCTCACTTCCACCAGAAAATAATTTTATTTATTTATTTTGACATTTGTTAACAGGGTATGTCTGACTGAGTCTTTGCCCATTTTCAGCAGAGGTCTGGGAGAAAAACCCTATACAGAATACCATTAAAAGCAGAGGATAATAGTTTGTTCAAGAAGCTTTAAATACATGGCAGACACACATACATTATGATTAAAAATACCAAAAGAAATCTGACATATACAGTACAGTAATATGTAAATCAGTAGGCAGTGAGGAAAATAATAATTAATGGTGGTTACAATAATTGCATGCAGAGCACAGGGTATAGGGAAGTGCAATGATATGCCAACCATTTATTTATTGAATACTACACTTTGTTATGTATAACTGAGAGTTCATCATTTTTTAAAATACCATTTTATCCTGCATAATCTCAGAATTCATCAAACCAGTAACCACGTAAATCCCAACAGTATAATAGCTCATTTATTCATAGGCCCTTTGGCTGGGGTGATGTGATAAATGAAATGAACCTTCTGGTCCTGCCTGTTCTTCCAGCAGAGTGGTATACCTCCCCTTGGCAAACTGACTGTAAATGGGCTTAAACAGGGCTCCATCTTGGGGCTGGTTCAAAACACTGTGTGGGCAAACAAAACAGTTTGTGCTACAAACTGCCATTCATCATAAATCCCACTTCTGCCACAAAATACACGGGACTTACCAATGATGTTGGGGGCATTTATTTATTAAATACCATACTCTGTCATGCATAGGTGCAGCGGTTAGCATTGTCGCCTCACAGCAGGAGGTTCTTCAGTTCCATTCTCGGCTGGAGCACCTTCTGTGTGGAGTCTGCATGTCCTCCCCACAGTTGAGTGACGTTAAAGACATGCAGGTAGGTGTGAGCATGAATGGGTGTGCCTTCGTTGAAGGTTGGGCATTGGGCTGGCAAATCGGCACCATACAAATTCCACTGCCAATCATGAGCAGACCGGAGTTCTGCTGTGGCGACCCCTAACCGGGAAAACCCGAAAGTCTTTACTCTGTCATGCATAAATCAGAAATGATCATTTATTGAAATACCACAGTTCATTCTGTATACTCTCTGAATTTATAAATCCAATAACCGTATAACTCAGAACAGCATTATAATTAAATTATTCACATGCCCTCTTCAATGGTGCCATGAAAAATGAACCAGCTGGTCCTGCCTGTTCTTCCAGCTGAGAATAGCAAACCCACCATATGACCTCATTAAACTGGGTACTGGTCACTGAGCTCTGTACCTTGGATTGACCCAGGAAAGGAATGGGGTGAATGAAAAATGGAGGGGCTGGGCAGTGGCTGTCTACCAGGCTGCCTCATAAGCAACCTGTTACCCTCACTTTCCTGTTTGTAGGATTGTTATCTCTTTTTTCTAAATAAATACATTAAACTAATAACTCATGTATTGAAACATTTAAATATTATCACCATATATTTAACTAATTATTATTTTTTTAATTATCATAAATGTCCCATAACATAAAGCTCAAAATTCCAAACCTCGCATATGCATTGAAAAACTGATATAAAACAAACCACAGCCTAATACAGAAAATCGTATGCCACCTTCAGAGAACCAGATTGTAAGTGATGTGTAAGTGCTAAACAACTTCAAAATTCAATAGGGGAGCAGCCTGAGTCACTCTATGATTTATTTATTTATTTGCCTTTTCAGAAAAAGAGAGGTTGACAGCCCCATAACAAATTAAACTGAGAAAAGAAGATGACATCACAATCAGTACGTTTGGTATTAAATACTGTACAGTGGTTATGTCTCTCAGAATGGTAGACAACACTTACACTTATCAATCTTATCCTAATAATTCCTGCCAAAATTTACTATAAGGGCTTGTACTTGACCTAATTCAACAATCACCTTAAACAAAATTACCATTAACTGATACCAGTTCATTCCTGGAAATCATTTCCAAATTATGTCATAATAATTCCAAAATGTACTTGACATGCCATGGCTGAAATAATAAAATAACAACTCTAATAAAAATAATAAAATGTAGTCTGAAGAAGTGGTGTGTTGTACTACGAAAGAACTCACCATATACATTTTATTATTCTTATTAAAGTTGTTATTTTATTATTTCAACTGTGGTGTGTCAAGTACGTTCTGGAATTCTTACACATTTTTCTTGTGTTTTGGCTTAACCTTTACCTGGATACAGATTTTAGTTTTGGTTTATGTCATAATAAGAAGGATCCAAACTCAACGCTAAACCTGCTTTACAGATTTTGCTTGGATGGCAACTCGATTAATAAAGGAGTGACTCAAGATCAAGGCACGAGATTGATCTTGAATGAGAGACAATGCATATATAAGCCAAATAAACATTGAATTACCATCCCCCAATCTTTTTTAAATTTTCCAAAGACTGGCCTTGAAGACATAAATCTGAGATCCATCCTCTTATAAGTGAATGAGAACAATAACTGAATGAAAGTGAGCCTTGATGAGATAAGTCAGTATTTAAACATGTATCAAGATACATAAGCATTACCTGAAAAAAAAACAGTGGGAAAAGAAATGCCAAGCTTTCCATATTAGAGGGTCTGTAAAACTATGAAGGGTAATATAACAAATTACAGGAAAATGAAGGGGCTACTGATCTGTCCAATATGACCGGAGGGACTGGATCTGATTGCTCAGACTTAAATTTAAGAATCTAAACTGTAGCCGCATCAACAACAACTGAAACTTGCCTCTGACTCAAACACTCATCAGTTCTCTAAGAAAACTCCTCCTGCGTACCACCATGAAATAATGTAGCCTAGAACACACAAGTCTAATTAACAGATGTTCCATGTACACACACTAACATGAATTTCAGCAAACATCAAATTATTGGACACCATGAATCTAAATGATTCCCTTTGAATCTACCCCAACTCACCAATATTCTCATCAGAAAACAATATTTAGTCACATCTTGAAGATCAAAGACTTTGAAGATAGACAGAACATAAGCCTGATATGCAGACATTTTATAATTAATAACTGTTAATTTATCATTTTCCTCTTGCTTTCAGTAACATTGTTATGTTTTCTTTGCCTCATAACTTTATTGTATTCTTTATGTTCATTTGGTAAAGGTTTGATCCCTGGGGTTATTATGCTGAATAGTCAGTTGGTTATGCTTTTTATTAATGCTAATAAGAACATAATGTGAAGGATTATGATTGGTCACTGATCATAACCTGCTTAGTATGTGTTTGAGACATGGATGCTAAGAAATTCACACATAGAGTGAAGCTTGGGAGCTGAATCTAGGCATCCATGTCAAGAACACAGAATTAAAAGTTATGATCAGAGACCTGATCATAATTCTTTGTAGTGCATGGAGCTTTATCTCTGTTTCGTCATCTTTCAAAGCCATAAAACACTTAGCAATTCCTGTCAGAAAGACAATGTAAGACAACCCCTTATATTACACTCATATTGCCATGCCTCTCAAATGTCCAGATTTTCTCAGAATGTTCAGATTTTTGCCTCATATGTTTGGTCTGTTCCTCATAAAACCTTTGCTTTTTGGAGAAATCTCTGAGGACTGAAGTTCCTAATTAATGACATACATTTGAGTTTCAGCCTTCCATTTCTTAGAAATTCCAAAAAAACGGACTTGCTCGACGAAAGTATGATGGCACAAAATCTACAAAAATGAATGTCAGACTGAATAAGTGCTCGACAAAGGTTTAATATAACAAATCCACAAAGCGAATATAAGGCAATATAAAATAAGCGCTTTCGTTTGGCTCCTGCCAAACTTTTTCAAAACAGTTACACATCACTTCCTGCTGTTTAAGTAATTTTAGTCATTGATGTAAGCAATTAAATTCATTCAAAAAATTAAAGAAACAACATGCCTAAAAAACTTTGAACACTTTAAAAACAGTGCCTACGAAGCAATGCTTTGACAAACAGCGCAAATGCCATCTGCGCAAACAATGCACTCAAATCTGTGCCTAACAAATACTTGTTAGGTTGCCAAAAGTGTTTATAAAAGTGTATTTGAGAAATATACTTGAATGTATGAAAGATATGTAAAGCATACATCCAAAGAAGCAGAGTGTAATCAAAGGGTATAATAAAAAAACGCTCGCAAATCCAAACCCTTATTCAAAATAATCCAAATATATAGAGTGTGTACAACAAATCTAATAAATGTATATGAGTGGGAATAAACGTCACTTAATATCAACCTATGATAAAATAATAATGTAATGGCAATATAATGAAAATTGTATAGTAATGTACAGTGTGTAGTGAAATTTCATATAACTAATATATAATAATTGTGATATATAAGGTGTTTTATATATAAAAAAAGTTGTTTTATATATAAAGAAAGTTAAATTAACTTCTCAACAATAATAATGCTAATAATAATGCGCTTGTATAAAAATGCTCAACCCATATTCATGAGTCTCTATTACCAGCCTCTGAAATAGTCGTACAGTGAAACAAAAATTATTAGTTCGTGCCATGAATGGTATTCATAATATTAATTATAAAATATGTGAATGTTTGTAAATACATGAAATGCCAACAATCATGTACATGTTTTCTTAGTTAACCTACAACGTCTCTAAAAATAATAACGAAAAATTGTTAAAAATAATACAATAATAGATAATAAATAAATAATTAAATAATTAATTTAATTAATAATCCTTAAAAATTTGAATATAAAACATATGTGTGCATATAAATATTCACATTAAATTAATTTTAAAATAAGGTCAAATATTAGATGTAAAATACTTATTATAAAAAAATGATAATAATTAATTAATTAATTAATTAATTAATTGATTGAATAAATAAATAAATATTGTATTAAATAACAATAAGGGAAATTTTTATCTCACTAGTGATTTTAATTTTAAAATACTACCGACGGATAACCAATTATTCAACCCTGGCCAATTGTTTGCATTCAATCTTAATTGCCATTCGAGCTCACGTCATTCTAATAATAATTGCCAAGCACCACCTCTAATATCTACCTTCAGGACATCCAATACTACAAATCTGAAATTGTGCGATGTGTTTGTACTAATATGTTTAGCTAAGGTATTTAATTCATTTCCATCTCTTATAGCCCTTATGTGTTCACCTACACATTCTTTAAATTTCCTTTCTGTTTTACCTATGTAAAATGAGGTACAATCGTTACATAAGGCACAATAAACAACTTTTTTTGTATTACAGCAAGCTTTGTCCTTTAAATAAATCTTAATGTTGTTTATCATCAATTCCTTCGTTTCAAATACGTAGTTACAATATTTGCATCTACCACATCTAAAAGTTTTTCCATGTTTTGTTTTATACGTATTTTCCAAGTGTTTTTTCAAGTTCGTACCTTTTTTGTAAACTATAGATGGAGTGTTAGCAAAAAGAGAATGTAATGTTATATCCGCCTTAATAAGCTGCCAATTCTTCCTTAAAATGTTGTTTATAGAAACACTATCAGAATTAAAAGTTGTAATAAAACGCTTAGTAAATTGTAACATTCCTGTGTTATTTGGTGTTTCAATGTTGGTTTGAATCATAGTAGTGTGATTGTTAGTGTCATTGTCCAAGTTTACTACATTTGAACTCAATGTGTTGAATGTAGTATTTTCTACCTGGTTTAATAACGGTATAAAATGTAAATTATCTCTTTTGTAAACTACTTCGTTCATAATATTGTATATTAATTTGTCAGGATAACCTCTATTTTTAAACATATCACACATATTCAAACATTCAAATATGAAATCATCTCTTTTACTAATCATTCTAGAGGCCCTAACAAATTGGCCTTTTAAAACAGCTCTCTTCTGAGTGTAAGGATGGCAGCTATTAAAATGCAAAAAACTATTGCTATATGTTTCTTTTCTATATATTTTAGATTTGAACTCTCCTTTCATAATGTCCTTTTCCAATAAAAAATATAAGTAAGATATGGAGGTGGAATTAGTGTAGCTGTAAATTTTAAAAAAAGGTGGTTGTTGAGTTGATATAGTTGAAAAATTCATCTAATTTATCACAATTACCATCCCACAAAATAAATATGTCATCCAAAAAACGTAGATACATTTTACAAAAATTAAAAAAATGTTGAATTAAAAACATACGTCTTCTCCCACATGTACATTACTATATTTGCATAAAGGTCTCCACACGGATAGCCACTCCTTTACTTTGCAAATAAATGTTATTGTTAAAAATTATAAAGTTATTCCTTAAAATAATATCTATAAGTTGATCAAACAAATTAATTCTAGTTTGATTTAAACCCTTTTCATCCAAAAATGAATTAAACCAATCTGTACCAATGTCATGAGGAATAGCAGAATATAAATCTTTGTCATCAATAGTGACAAATATATATCATTCACATTATATTCAGTAGAACCAATTATGGATAAAAAATCCCATGAATCTTTCAATAAATGTTTTTCAGTATATATGTACTTCTTTAAATTGTTGTCGATAAATTTTGCTATAGGATTTGTGATGGACCCTTGTGCATCCACAATTGGTTTAAAATGTTTTTTTTTTAATCTTTGTGAATTTTAGGCACACCAAACATTGTTGGAGTCCTGGGGTGACAAATATTCAAATAATTAAATTCATCTATGTCTATAAGACCTTCAATAAATAGATCGTAGATGATACCTCTAATACGTCTATAAGCCGTGTTTAGTTCATTAAGTGAACTCAACGTATATGTATTACTGGCAACCTAACAAGTATTTGTTAGGCACAGATTTGAGTGTGGCATTTGCGCTGTTTGTCAAAGCATTGCTTTGTAGGCACTGTTTTTAAAGTGTTCAAAGTTTTTTAGGCATGTTGTTTCTTTAATTTTTTGAACGAATTTAATTGCTTACATCACTGACTAAAATTACTTAAACAGCAGGAAGTGATGTGTAACTGTTTTGAAAAAGTTTGGCAGGAGCCAAATGAAAGCGCTTATTTTATATTGCCTTATATTCGCTTTGTGGATTTGTTATAGTAAACCTTTGTCGAACACTTATTCAGTCTGACATTCGTTTTTGTGGATTTTGTGCCATCATACTTTCGTCGAGCAAGTCCGTTTTTTTGGCTTTGCGTTGGTTTGCTTTTACTCTTATTGTCTTGGTTTGTGAGTTGGACATGGCTGAGACGGAGGTTGAAACGGCACCTGAAAGCAATTTGTGTAGCTTGACACAGCTTATTGAGAAGTTAATGGGCAGAATTGACCGGTTGGAGCAGCGTACTTTATCGCAAGGTCTAAATTTAACCCTTCATTCTAATCCTTTTGTAGACATTAATGGGACTGGAACTAATGAACAAATTACTAGTCATTTACCACTGGACAGGCGAACCAGTGTAGGAGACAATGAACAACCATCTACCTCAGTTGATTTCAATACAAACAGGAACAATGAAATTTCTTCGTGGTTAAACAATACTTATGGTTTTTCCATGACCACAAAGACTACTACAGGTATGCAAAAGTCATCCAATGATAAATTATCTGATTTAGACTATGTTCTCCTTAAAATTAAAAAATTGCAAATGGACAATAATTACTTTTATGAATGCATTAAGAAAAACATTGTTCCAAAGGGACTACGAGTATGGAGATTCCCTACAGGGCTTATGGTTAATTCACCATTACATATAGATCTAATCAAATTATTTGATAAATTTGGTATGGATTATATGAATTTGGTCATATGTGATAACAAAAAGTCTATTGAATTATTGACTGAAAAAGCCAATGAATTGAATTTAATTGTAAAAAATGATCCAGCCTTTAATAATAATGACTTTGATTACCATCAAATTTTCAAATCAATTGATGAAAAAATGAAGACCATAAAAGACAGAAAATTTTAAAAATTTGAACGCAACATTAATTCTTATGGTCAAGGTACAGTGTATCTTGCACCCCCTTTGTCTCAACAATGGGGAGCGAAATTAACATCTAATGCTAGTGGAAATAGTAACAATATTAATAACTTTAACTCCAACACCATGGGTGATGATAGCGAATTCGAGGAGAACACTTTTTTAAAGACAGATATGTTTCCACCCCTCCGGAGATCAGAAAGATTAATTCAATGGCAACAAACTTTTCAATACCAAAATCAGAAAAATTGGGGGCCACAGAATCAGACTTACACACGTGGAACCTTTTCCAGAGGGCAGAACAACAACAGGGGCCAGTGGAGGGGGCATTAGAGCACGATATGTTGTTTGACATGTCGTCCAACCAGAAGCCCATTAAGTACTCTAACATTACTGGTGATTTCACTGTGTATAATTATTCTGATTTCACTTTTGATCATAATATTTGTGATTTGTTTTCACGAGGTCAAACGTTCATTCCTAGTAACAGAATGAACACAGTGTCTTCTATTATTGACTTGAAAATATTTGTTAGAAAATTAAATCTAGGCTTATTATTTCACAACAACGATCAAGTAATGAAACCACTATATGTTTCCAGTTCTTTCAATCCCCCTCTTCACCCAACATTGGACACATCTGAAAGAATGTGTGAACTCGATTTCCGTGCTCTCAATGCACATAGTAACAAGAATAAGAATCATAATCTGACAAGAAATGAGTATAGCACTTTAAACATGTTCAAGGAGGCAAAAAATATTAGATTCATTAAACCAGACAAGGGGGGCGGGATGACAATATTCAATACTTGTGACTATAATATTGCATTAGAAAAAATACTTAATAGTAATACATATACGTTGAGTTCACTTAATGAACTAAACATGGCTTATAGACGTATTAGAGGTATCATCTACGATCTATTTATTGAAGGTCTTATAGACATAGATGAATTTAATTATTTGAATATTTGTCACCCCAGGACTCCAACAATGTTTGGTGTGCCTAAAATTCACAAAGATTAAAAAAAACCCCTTTTAGACCAATTGTGGATGCACAAGGGTCCATCACAAATCCTATAGCAAAATTTATCGACAACAATTTAAAGAAGTACATATATACTGAAAAACATTTATTGAAAGATTCATGGGGTTTTTTATCCACAATTGGTTCTACTGAATATAATGTGAATGATATATTTGTCGCTATTGATGTCAAAGATTTATATTCTGTTATTCCTCATGACATTGGTACAGATTGGTTTAATTCATTTTTGGATGAAAAGGGTTTAAATCAAACTAGAATTAATTTGTTTGATCAACTTATAGATATTATTTTAACAGGTTTAATTGGTAAAACATCGTTAAGACCAGGTGGTCTATGTGCTCTTAAATCTACTATCCACTTGGATTCAGCTAATGCTGTTCTATGCTGAATGTCCCCCCCCCTCTCATTGGTGGCAATATTTACAATGCATCTGAACTTAAAAGTGTGTGTAGGATTAATCTCTATATGTCTGAATAAAGCATTGCTCACTTGACATGTTCTAATATTACTAATATGCTGTAAAATCCGAACCTTCAGCAGGAACTCTATCTGAGTAAAAGAAGTTTTGGCACTAAAGGTCAAAAAAGTGGTAGTGGTGTGGAGAAAGGCTAAAAAGCTCTCAAAGGTGGCAGTATCCCCATCCCACAAAATAAAAACGTCATCCACAAATCTGACATACAAAACTATGTACTTATTCCATTCCTGATTATTAAGAATTTCTTTGGTTTCCCATTTGGACATAACCAAATTTGCATAAGTATTAGCACAGGGGGTGCCCATAGCTGTTTGTGTGGAACAGAGTAATCTTGGTTTGGTATTAACAGCGACACTGAATATAAATATCCTGACAAGACACAAACGTTTATATTTAAAGGGAGGGCTACTTGCAGGACAAAACACTTAGTATATATGGCCAATTGTGAACAATGTGAAAGTTTTTATGTAGGTATGACAAATAATATGCTGAAGGTTCGGATTTTACAGCATATTAGTAATATTAGAACATGTCAAGTGAGCAATGCTTTATTCAGACATATAGAGATTAATCCTACACACACTTTTAAGTTCAGATGCATTGTAAATATTGCCTCCAATGAGAGGGGGGGGCATTCAGCATAGAACAGCATTAGCTGAATCCAACTGGATAGTAGATTTAAGAGCACATAGACCACCTGGTCTTAACGATGTTTTACCAATTAAACCTGCTTTACAAAAAAGGCGGGCTTTTAGGAGTAAGTGATTGGATGATCTGTGTTTTAAATATGGCTGCTTTTGTTACTTTGAATTATGTCTGATGAAGGATTATTCCGAAAGCGCTTACTTTTAATAAAGGAGATTCCACAAAGAACTATTCAGCGGTGACCTGTACTTTATTTTTCGTATTTATCTGGTTTGGTACAACAGGTCTTTAGCATAACTTGTTATTTCTGCTTGTGTTCTAGATATTATTTTAAGGAATAACTTTATAATTTTTAACAATAACATTTATTTGCAAAGTGAAGGAGTGGCTATGGGGTCTCCGTGTGGAGGCCTTTATGCAAATATAGTAATGTACATGTGGGAGAAGACGTATGTTTTTAATTCAACATTTTTTAATTTTTGTAAAATGTATCTACGTTTTTTGGATGACATATTTATTTTGTGGGATGGTAATTGTGATAAATTAGATGAATTTTTAAACTATATCAACTCAACAACCACCTTTTTAAAATTTACAGCTACCACTAATTCCACCTCCATATCTTACTTAGATGTTTTATTGGAAAAGGACATTATGAAAGGAGAGTTCAAATCTAAAATATATAGAAAAGAAACATATAGCAATAGTTTTTTGCATTTTAATAGCTGCCATCCTTACACTCAGAAGAGAGCTGTTTTAAAAGGCCAATTTGTTAGGGCCTCTAGAATGAGTAGTAAAAGAGATGATTTCATAGTTGAATGTTTGAATATGTGTGATATGTTTAAAAATAGAGGTTATCCTGACAAATTAATATACAATATTATGAACGAAGTAGTTTACAAAAGAGATAATTTACATTTTATACCTTTATTAAACCAGGTAGAAAATACTACATTCAACACATCGAGTTCAAATGTAGTAAACTTGGACAATGATACTAGCAATCACACTACTATGATTCAAACCAACATTGAAACACCAAATAACACAGGAATGTTACAATTTACTAAGAGTTTTATTACAACGTTTAATTCTGATAGTGTTTCTATAAACAACATTTTAAGGAAGAATTGGAAGCTTATTAAGGTGGATATAACATTACATTCTCTTTTTGCTAACACTCCATCTATAGTTTACAAAAAAGGTACGAACTTGAAAAAACACTTGGAAAATACATATAAAACAAAACATGGAAAAACTTTTAGATGTGGTAGATGCAAATATTGTAACTACGTATTTGAAACGAATTAATTGATGATAAACAACATTAAGATTTGTTTAAAGGACAAAGCTTGCTGTAATACAGAAAAAGTTGTTTATTGTGCCTTATGTAACGATTGTACCTCATTTTACATAGGTAAAACAGAAAGGAAATTTAAAAAACGTGTAGGTGAACACATAAGGGCTATAAGAGATGGAAATGAATTAAATGCCTTAGCTAAACATATTAATACAAACACATCGCACAATTTCAGATTTGTAGTATTGGATGTCCTGAAGGTAGATATTGGAGGTGGTGCTTGGCAATTATTATTAGAAAGACGTGAGCTCGAATGGCAATTAAGATTGAATGCAAACAATTGGCCAGGGTTGAATAATTGTTTATCCATCGGTAGTATTTTAAAATTAAAATCACTAGTGAGATAAACATTTCCCTTATTGTTATTTAATACAATATTTATTTATTTATTCAATCAATCAATTAATTAATTAATTAATTATTTAATTATTTATTATCATTTTTCATAATAAGTATTTTACATCTAATATTTGACCTTATTTTAAAATTAATTTAATGTGAATATTTATATGCACACATATGTTTTATATTCAAATTTTTAAGGATTATTAATTAAATTAATTATTTAATTATTTATTTATTATCTATTATTGTATTATTTTTAACAATTTTTCTTTATTATTTTTAGAGACATTGTTGTAGGTTAACTAAGAAAACATGTACATGATTGTTGGTATTTCATGTATTTACAAACATATACATATTTTGTAATTAATATTATGAATACCATTCATGGAACGAACTATTAATTATTGTTTCACTGTACGACTATTTCAGAGGCTGGTAACAGAGCCTCATGAATATGGGTTGAGCATTTTTATATAAGCGCATTATTGTTAGCATTATTATTGTTAAGAAGTTAATTTAATTTTCTTTATATATAAAACAACTTTTTTTATATATGAAACATCTTATATATCACAATTATTATATATGAGTTATATTTAATTTCACTACACACTGTACATTACTATACAATTTTCATTATATTGCCATTACATTATTATTTTATCGTAGGTTAATACTAAGTGACGTTTATTCCCACTCATATACATTTATTAGATTTGTTGTACACACTCTATATATTTGGATTTTTTTGAATAAGGGTTTGGATTTGCGAGCGTATTTTTATTATACACTTTGATTACACGCTGCTTCTTTGGATGTATGCTTTACATATCTTTCATACATTCAAGTATATTTCTCAAATACACTTTTATAAACACTTTTGGCAACCTAACAAGTATTTGTTAGGCACATATTTGAGTGCATTGTTTGCGCAGATGGCATTTGCGCTGTTTGTCAAAGCATTGCTTCGTAGGCACTGTTTTTAAAGTGTTCAAAGCTTTTTAGGCATGTTGTTTCTTTAATTTTTTGAACGAATTTAATTGCTTACATCACTGACTAAAATTACTTAAACAGCAGGAAGTGATGCGTAACTGTTTTGAAAAAGTTTGGCAGGAGCCAAACGAAAGCGCTTATTTTATATTGCCTTATATTCGCTTTGTGGATTTGTTATATTAAACCTTTGTCGAGCACTTATTCAGTCTGACATTCGTTTTTGTGGATTTTGTGCCATCATACTTTCATCGAGCAAGTCCGTTTTTTTGGCTTTGCGTTGGTTTGCTTTTACTCTTATTGTCTTCATTTCTTAGAAATTGCAGGCAAACACACATCCTGTTATTCTAGCTACTTTTTAAGGAAGTCAGGGGCACAGCACAGACAGCAGGCAGAAACATATCTGTTTTTTATTCTGCTGCTGCCTTTTGCTGGTCAGTACTGGAGATTTCACTGCCAAGCATACTCACTCACCATAACAAGTGAAGCAGGGGTGCTTAAAAGTTGTTAAGATCATGCCTTGTGTTATAGTAGTGCTTAATTGATTTGTCTTTTTCTGGATATCAGTGCATAATCAGCTCGCTCCATGCATTACAATGTTATCTTCCCATATACAAGACATGTTGATCTTGTCACTAACCATACTATGTTTGGGTTTAGTTATTAAACATCACACCTTTGTATAGTTTGTAGATTGCTGTCTAGAGAGGGGGATGTGCATTAGCTTCAACTTTCCCCCATTAAAGGACAATTATGTAATTGTGAGATATATTGAGACTAAAGTGTATAAATAATTGTAAGACACAATTAAAATTGCAATGTTTACAGTGATGTTTATCACGTTGACTTATAAGTTTGATCCACCAACATTAATGAGAAGTAGATACAATAATTAATAAAGCATACTAAATAGTTAATTCAATTTACATGCAAAGTTCTGTCTTTCTCTGGTTGGGGGATAGCAGCTGTTAACTATCAGAATAGCAACCGCTAAGCTGCCTCTAAATTACAGCAGCCTCTCAGTCAGCAAGAGTCAAATGAAGCTCCATTTAGAGCCTGGTTCTGACACTAGACAAAACAGTTTGTGCCATAGACTTCCAATATAAGACAGTGATGTTACTGATTTGAAATATACAATGTCAAGTTTTACAATTTTTCAAAATATACATGCAAATGGTGCAACTATTTTGGAATAGCACAGTAAAAATCTGGTACTGTTCAGTGTTAGGAATTCATGTATATTACAGAGCAGCTGCACGACAGATTTATGACAGCAGATTCTGCCTTTGTATTTTTTCCGCATCATAGTTATTGGTGGACATAAAACAGCCTGGCAAAACATTGCTGACATAAAATATATTTTCATTGACACTATTCTGATTGGTTAATAGGAATGTTTGTCAGTTTTCTTGGACATATTTTCCATACTCAGGGCTAACATCAACACAAGTCTATATTATATGCTCGAAGAGACTTTTCTTCGAACATATAATCATCGACACATAAAGAGTGAATGCTCTAAAGTGTGAAGGCCACATCCGTGAATTTTTTCCTTGGGGAAAAAATTGACAGGGCTGTACACAACAAACACAAACTTCAAAACCCTAATCAAGAAAGGGGCTTCACCTCCCACCCCCCCAGATGTGGGGGGACTGTGTCCCCCACCCCCTAACTAAATATACCAACTCCAAGATTGCTCTACCTTGGGGAAAAGGGCAATTCCCGATAACGGCCAACCAAATATTTCCAGAGGAAAAAATTTGCGGACGTGGCCATTTGTATTTTAGAGTGTTCACTCTTTGTGTTGATGATTATATTTTCAAAGAAAAGTCTCTTCGAGCATATAATATAGACCCCATCAACACAAATAGTACATTATTATTTGTGTTGTATAACATGTGGTGTCTAACAGAACTTCCCCTCTCTTGGTTGACAAACAATTTTCCTCTCAAAATGTGAAATATTTGCATATACACTCACAGTATTGACCCAAAATAGAAGAGAACCAGTACTTAATGCTTTGCAGTTTGTATCATAGGAGGTTACTAGGCTACTGGCACTAGGGCCCTTACAAGCCTAGCCATGATATACCCTTGCTCCCTTATAGATCAACATATATAGTCTATATTTGCAAGGTAAACCAAGGTCAGCACCAGCTACCCCTGCATAAGAGAGACATAGGTGAAACGCCCCAGGGTAAACCTATGGATTCCCATCCAATCTTCCAAGTTACTATTAAATAGGGTAATTGAGGAGCTCTGTTTAATGTGAATTGCGAGTTTGTTCCAAAAGAATGACAACCTCTGGGAGACATATCTGTCTCTCCAGTATGTCCTGTTAATGTCGCAGTCTAGGTTAAGGTCCCTAGAGCAAGTGATACTTGCCCCATTTGATTTGTGGATGTAAAGCATTTCCATTAAGACAGGGTCCAAGATTGTTCTGTAGGCCAGGCATAAGTCACCCCTAAGTAGTCTGTATGAGACAGAGTACAGTGACAGGGCCTTCAGTCTGTCCATGTATGCCATGTGTTGAAGACCCTGTATTTTCTTGGTGAGAAACCTCTCAGGTCTTTCCAACTGTTGCAGGTGTTTGGTAAGGAACATACAGAAGGGAGCACTGTACTCTATTATTGGTCTGATAAAGGACATGTACAAGGGGGTTATAACATACTTAGCTTTGGATGCTATGCCCTTTTGAGATGTGCAACGTAGAGGTCCTTCCTTACCTCTGTGGACACATGATGATCCAAGTTAAGGTTGCTGCCAACCTGCTTTCCTAGATCTCTCACCACTGGGTTTGAAGTTAGGTGGGTATTATTAATAATGTCATTTGCAGGGACTTCTCCTTTGCCGAATGGGATGATGATGCATTTTTTTCATTAAGTTTGAGTCCGTGGCTTTGACATCAATCATTTATTAGTGTAAGCTCATTTTGTAGTATGTTGACATCACTGGGGGATTTAATGATTGCACCCAGTTTGCAGTCATCAGTGAACTTTGTAAGCGACAGGCCATCTGCTTTCACCTGGATTTCTTACAAAACATTCCAAACAGTATGGGGGTTCTAACACAGATCCTTGTGGAATACCACTGGTAACAGGTCTGCTGGTAGAGGAGGAATTCCCAGCTTTGACTGTATGCATTCTGTTGGTGAGCCAGTTGGCTGCCCATCAAATGATGTATGGTTAAATCCCCAGCTGGGTGAGTTTCTCAATGATGCCTGAGTGGGGGAATTAAAGCCTTGGCTAAGTTGAGATAGGCAGCATTTACTGTTTTGCCTTCATTCAGGGCTTTGGTGAGACTGTTGAAGAAGTCCACCAGGTTTAACAGGCATGATCTGCCCTTAACTAAGCCAAATTGGGTCGGGACAGAAGTTTGAAGGTCTCCTATATCCTTATTGATAAGGTCCATGACAATTCTCTCCATGGCTTTACAGATAAGGCTGGTTAGGCTTATGGGTCTATAGTTCCCAGGGTCAGTTGAAGGGCTCCCTTTGTCCAAGGAGTTTACGGCTGCTGTTTTCCACACAGCTGTACTGAAGCCAGTACTTAGACTCTGGTTGAAGAGAGTGCACAATAATTCCACTAACTCCTGTCTTAAACTGTTTAGTAAGCAGCCCAGGATGTTATCTAGTCCCACATAGACTGTGTTTTTGGCCTTGGAGAGTATGGTTATGACCTGCTCTTTACTATGTAGAGGAGTGGTGACAGGTATGTCTTGGCTTATGGGTGGAAACATGGGGATGAAGTGTTCACCAAACCTGTCTGCTATCAGGTTTGCAATGTCCTCAGGTTCAGTATGGGTGGTACCATTCAGTACTAATTCTGCACAAATCTGGACATTCCCTGTTAGATTTTGGATGCAGCTAAAGAATGCCTTGTGATTATCCTTAGCTAGGGATGCTAATTTCATTAAACAATTAGCTTTAGAGGACTTTTCAAGATGTCTAATTTGCTTGTTCAAGCTGTGGAGAGTGTCCCTCCTTGGCTGAGACCATTCACTCTTGTTCTTTGGCAGCAGTTTCATTCACTTCTTGTATAACCTATTTATGCTAGATGTCCACCATGGTGGCTTGTTTTTTCATGAGGAGCTTGTTTTGATCCATTCTGGTACGGCTGAGTCTATACATTTGTATAGGTGCTTATACAAGGCATTTGTGTACACCTCCATATAGGAGTCCTTACTGTCAGTGGTGGCAGGGGGTTTGAAGCTATTTATGCCATTGCTTAGGAAGCTATAGTTTGCTTTGGAGAACATTTTCAACCTTTTTTGCTCCTGAGGGGGGTCAGGTATGATCGTTACCTTGAACAAGACTGATTTATGATTGGATTTTACCAGGGAGGATCCCACACATGGGGGGGGGTGCAGCGATCCCCCATGTGGTGAGTACTAGAACATTAGAGACCTTTGTGGGGTTTGTGGGGGTGCAGACAATCTGTTCCAGAGCATTTGTGTTAACAGAGTCCAGGAATCATAGGGCAACCATGTTTGTGATCATATATGTATCCCATTTGATGGAAGGATAGTTAAAGTCACCCATAACAAGAATGTTTGGCTGTATTGTGAGCGACTCAAGTAGGTTCAAGTAGGTGGTGTGGTTTTCATGGTGGGGACCTATAGCTAACAGTGACATGGAGAGGGGGGTCTTTCCTACAGTTAGTTGGACTTGAAGTAACTCCATGGAGTCATACTGTTTAACCAGTCTTGAGGTGTATTTGTCTTTAATGAAGATGGATACACCTCCTCCTTTGGTTCGTTCATATTCATTCTGTGGTCTGAATATGTGAAAGACATTGTAGTCATGCATGGCCGGAGTACTCTCTGTGGCCTTGAACCATGTCTTTGTGACTGCACAGACATTGGCATCTTCTAGAGAAAGGAGTGCTTCCAGTGAGTACAGTTTCTGATTTAGACTACTAGCATTAAGAAGTATGCTTAATGCATGTCTCTAGAGGATATTTTTACATCGATAATTTTGTTCTAATGATATTGCTTAAAAAAGGCACTATGGGGGAGACAAGTATCTTTGCCAGTAACTGAAAGCCAAGAGGTGACAGGTGAAAACCATGCCTGGCAAAGCAATGTGGTCTGTTGACCATATCATCCCAGGCTGCTTAGGGCTAAGGACAAACCTGCCTGGGACACTTAATCTAAATGCTCAGTCATGTCTCTATTCATATAGTCCAGTGAGGTACATCTTAAGTCATTCACTCCAACATGGAGTATGACAGAGTCATAACAGTGCTTGTTGTTGAGAAACTTGAGTATATGCATGATCTGCCGGATACTGGCGCATGAAAGGCAGCTGACCTCGACCTTCTCCTTGTCCAGCCTGGTGAGGGAGACATCTGTGAATCTCACTGTGGAGTTGCCTATGACCAAGACATTTGTTTTTGAGGAGTTTTTCCTTATGGGCTTCTTGAGTGAGACACTGATGCAGGTGATTTTATGTGTAGTGGATTCTGTTGAGATTGTAGTGTGTCCAGACGGTTTGCACTTGTGAGGTCTCTGCTCTTTTGATAAATTTCTATTGAGTACCTCTGTGAATGTGGGTTTATGAGTTATGTGCTTTATTTGTGGACAATGCAAAGTGTGTGTAGTGACAACTGTTTCATATCTGGTTTGCTGTTATGTCAGACAGAGAGCATTGATTCCAGATTCATAGTATAGCTACATCTCTCACATATTATGTTTGTATGTTTTAGGAGTAATAGGTTGTCAGTATACATGAGGTAATTGTTACATTGCATCAAGATGCCCATACCAATCAGGCTGGCTGGTGAAATGACAGGAAACTGTCCATCTATTATGACAGGTGTATTCTGTAATAAGAAGTAGTGAGTAGGCTAGAAGGCCCAGGTTATGGTGAAGGACTAGTAAAAACAGCTAATCAATGGGGAGGTTTGGGAGTAGAAACATTGTCAACATCTCAAAATGTGCAGCTGGGTTGTTCTCCAGGCATCAGTGTGCAACTGCATTGCATGACAAGAAGACAAGCTTAGGAGGGGTTCCCTAGCAGTTATCTATTGAGAATTTGTCTTTCTAAGCATTTGTGTCTGTACACCTGAGTGCTAAACCCATTGTGCGGTTCACAGCTAAGCGCAAATTCCTTGCTTAAATACAAATGAAGTTAAACAGTTCTAACACAGTTGTCTAATAGAAAAGCCCCTCACTGAGCATTTATTCCAACAATATTCTGCTCAGATGAGTCCAGAGCAATGCACTTCTACCACAAGGGTACAGGGGCCCTCTTAATGTAAGATAGCTAGTTTTAGTCCTCTAGTGATATCAAACAGTCTAGATTCAGCAAGTCTGAATCTAGCCTATGCTGTTTAAGGCAGGTGAATCAAAAAACAAGTGCAGAATAAAAACAGTCACAGCAGCAACAAGAGTATAAAATGAAGCAACAGTACAGTGCAAAACAGTACACAAGTGCAACAAAAAGGCTTAAATTCTAGTTATGTTTAGAAGTTTCATTGGATGCGTTATTCAAATACTTACACCATAGTACAGTATAAGGGGCACTGCACTCCTGAAGTGCTATACTTTGGATGGGAAACTAAACAAAGGTCAAAGCTGCCTGAACAGGGGTGGTTTAAGTGTATGCTAAGTATTCCTTGCCCTTTACCTGATCAGGAGTAAGGGAAATTCGGGTCTATATTATATCCTCGAACGCTTAAAAAAGTGAACGCTGATTGATCGAACTTATTTTTGCGAAACTGCAAAATATCGAAGCAGCAGAAACTCAAATTTTTTCCTAGGGAAAGAATTTGGTTGTCTGTTTCTGTTGCTTTGGTATTTTCAGTGTTATGGTGGAAAGTTACCGGTCGGATTCAGGTAAGTGTGCGATTGTGTGGATGTGAGTGTTAGGGTGATTTAGGTGAGTTAGGGTTAGGGCTCAGGTTAGGTGTGTGTGCGATTGAGTGGACATGAGGGTTAGGGTGGATTTAAGTGAGTTAGGGTTAGGGAGCGGGTGAGGTTAGTGTGTGATAGTGACGGACTTTAGGGTTAGGGTTTGGGTTAAGGTAAGTGGGTAATTAGTGGTGTGCATAGTTTAGTGTAGGGTTAGGTATCAGATTTTAGGTGTATGTGTGTGGATTTCTGTTTGTTTGGTGTGCTTGTGTTGTGTGTATGTGTTTTGGATCAGTGATTTTTTCCCTGGGAAAAAAATCGCTGATCTGACATTTCGAGATTGTAAGCTTTCGCTTAAATTAGGTTGATCAATCAGCGTTCGCTTTTTTAAGTGTTCGATGATATAATATAGACCCTTCCCTCTATTCATATGCAATACTCCTGCACATAAAAAGAAGCTGCAAATGCAATAACAAAACATGGGTCTGAATGTAGAAGGGGCACTTTCTTTTCAGATGACCTTTTAACAGGACAAGTAACCACATGATATTATGTAAGCAGAATATGATGTATTGCTCAGTTCTGTAGCTACAACATCCTATCACTACCCTACATTTAAACAGACAATCATGTGTGTGTATGTGTGTGTGTGTGTGTGTGTGTGTGTGTGTGTGTGTGTGTGTGTGTCTGTATGCCAATGACTCAATAGGCTCTACCCTGTCAATAAATTAAATTAATATCCAAAAAAAGTTGTTATTCCATCTCATATCCGCATGCAAGGTTGTTGGCAGCTATAAAAGGAGCTATAAATCCAGTAATAAAATTGAACCTGAATATATCAAAGATGGTTTAATTGTTGATGGCTGTCTAAAAGGATAGTTGGCCACATCATCTCATGGGAGCCAAAGACACTGTTTGTGTGGCTCTGCAGTTATAAAATGTTACAACTACTCCATTTTTAAACAACAACAAAATGCCTATGTGTTTATGTGAGTTTACATGTAAGTGGCTCACACTGACAGAGGCAGTGTAATATGATGGGCTACTTTTTCTTTCCTATAATTATTTCTTAAACTAATTATACCTTCTGTTTTGTTGGGGTGGTAAAAGTGCAATATGGGTTATGTATGCAATAGGGCATGAGAGACTATGCATGATACAGATATTACCACACACTTAGGGGTGTTATGAGGCAAAAAAACAGGTAGAGCCATTAAGGAAGACTACAGATCACGGCAGTGACAAAGTATCTCCTCACCAATTAAGAAAAAAAAAACAACTCTATAAAGCCTTCATAAAAAGAGAGAGATGTATTCTTTAAGCTTACATTAAGATGGTGCCATTTAACCAATACAGTAATGGCATAGGTACCCCAATATGTTTGTAGAGTCTTGTAAAATTGAAGCAGTATTCCCAAGCACCAGTTATAGATGTGTATAAAGAAATCTGACGTGTCTACTAATTAATTCAAAATATTCAGATAACAGTTAATGAAAACCTTTGACTACTTAACAGTTCATAATCCTAGTAAACAAGCACTGTATAAAAAAGTTACAAGAAGATTGTGTGTGACATCATTAGTCTCTTGAAAGTCATGTGCCTTATGCAAGCAATGTCAGGTATCAACAATTACTATATCCATGTGAGTGAGCAACCATTTCAGTTTCCATTGCAAAAATGTAATTCATTCTCTCATTTGCCCATACTGAGTACCGTAAGGCTCATGGGTGATCTTATCCGGACTTCATGCACTTCAGGTTGGCTGTAAATTATGGGGTGGGGGTGATCGGATCTAAAACATAAACATAGTCAAATAATTCAGAACTGATAAGGTCACTCAGATGTATAGTATAACAAGTTGTCTATAGCGGATGAAATTAGCTTCTTAACATGTTAACATGGTAGCATGTGGAAAATGTTTCTAGAAGGAAATAATTTTGTCCTGCAGTTTAAAGATATAGTAAATAGAATAAGGATGTGCATCAATGCATAAAACAAATGATTTCCTTTGAGTGATTAGGTTTATTGAGGATCTTGAATCTTGGTACTAGATGTTAAACATATTTGCGGAGGCATTTTGAGCTTATTTCATAGCAGTTTGATGAACTGCTTCTTGAATGTATCTAAGTGTTGTAAGCAAAGATGGAAGTCGCAGATGCTTGAAATAAGCTTAGATTTTAAAATGCTCATAAGGTAATACTTTTTCTATCTATGTAGCTTCTAAAGGTAAGTTTACAATTTGAAATATTCACAAAATAATGACTTTATTTTTTATTTTTGCCTCATCTAGTAAAGTCATAATTATTTAAACCCAGCCGCCCATTTTTGTTGCTCGGGTTGCATTGTCACCATAACATTTACTCACATCACCAGAAAATAAGAATTTCTTTCAACAAAGCCTATTATAAAGAAGTCATCAATTCAGCAATTTGTAAACCGGCTTTTATAATGAAAACATAACATTGTCAGTGCTAGCATGAATTAACAGGTATCCTTTTCAGCTTTAGTCTGCAACAATGATAAAAAAATTAGCTGAAATGGCTACATTACCATGCCTGTTCAGTAGATTCTAATTAAAGACATAGTATTCTTAGATCAAAAAGTTTGTGATTTTTCTTAGAATGAAAAGCTTACCAAACTGACTGCATGGAAGGTGTTGTCCTCCTCATACCAGTCGTTCCAAGTCAAAAAAGTCATGGTTGCTGTACCTTAGGTTTAAAAAAATACAAAAATACAAAAAAAAAATGAAGCCCTTTTGATATATTTTTTATTCTGGTCCTAGTATATAGTAGTAGTTGCTGTGGTATATCTTCTAGAACCTAGTGCAGGAATATGGCTGACCCTTAAGACTGATTACTATAGTACTCAATCTTCCTCATTACCTAGAGGAAAACAGTTTTTGTACTTACTTTTCTCACTTGCTTAAAGAAAAACAGCTCTTAGGTTCATAGGTTCATAGGTTCATACTAGGCTATCTGCTCTGGGGCATTTATAAGCCTAGCCAGAGTGTGTTTGGCTTTTGCCACTCATTTTAAATTAATTTTGCTATGCCCTTTTTCGAGGTTAGTATACTGTCCCTCTGTCTAACAGTGACACAGAAGTGATACCTGGGGTAAACCTACGATCTCCCATCCACTCATCAAGATTCCTCTTGAAGAGAGTCACTGAAGGACTCTGCCTAACCTGGACTGGGATTTTATTCGAGGGTGAAGGGAGTCTCTGGGTTATGAATCTGTCCCTCCAGCATGTCCTATTTATTTCAGTGCTGAGGTTCAAGTCTCTCGAGCGCGTAGCTCGATGGGATTTGGATTTTCTAAGGTGCAGCATGTCCATTAATTCCGGGTTGGACATGGCTTTATACGTCAGGCACAGATCGCCTCTGAGCAGGTGGTATGCCACTGAGTAGAGGTGGAGTTTCTTTAACCGGGCAGCATATGGCATCTGTTTGAGCCCTTTGATCCTTTTGGTGAGGTACTTTTGGGGTCTTTCCAGTTGCTGCAGGTGTCTGGCAAGTTACATCCCAAAAGGGGCATTGTACTCAATTATGGGCCTAATGAGGGATGAGTAAAGAGGCACAATGACCTCCCCTGATCTAGATGTGAATCCCTTCATGATTAGGTGGGCTATATAAAATGTTTTTCTAACCACTTTGGCCACGTGGTTGTCAAATGAGAGCTTGCTATCAACTTGGGTCCCCAGGTCCCTAATTATTTCTTCTGTACTTAATGGATTACCACCTATGTGGTAATTTGTGGGCACTTTGTTTTTGCCAAAGGGGATGACTATACACTTTTTGGCGTTTAGCTTGAGGCCATGGCTCTGGCACCAGTTGTCTGTTTCTATGAGGCCCTTTTGCAGGATGCTTGTGTCGGCTGGAGAGTCGATTATGGCGCCCAGTTTGCAGTCATCTGTGAACTTGGTCAGCCACAGTCCTTTTGTGTTGGCCTGTACCTCCGAGAAATATATACCAAACAGGAGAGGTCCCAGGACTGAGCCTTGTGGGATGCCACTTGTAACTGGTTTGGAGTCTGACATGGCTCCAGCAATTCTAACCATGTGGGTTCTGTCCTTGAGCCAGTTTGCAACCCATCTAGTGACATAGGGGTTTATATTTAAGCTGGTGAGTTTATCTATAATGCCCAAGTGGGGTATTGTATCAAAGGCTTTTACGAGGTCCAGGTAGGCTGCGTGGACCACCTTCCCCTCGTCAATGGCCTTGGTGACTGTTTCAAAGAAATCGACCAGGTTTAAGAGGCAGGATCTGCCCTTAACAAAGCCGAACTGGGTAGGATCCCGTGTCTGTAGGTCCCCAATATCTTTATTTATGAGGTCCATGATGATCCTTTCCATAGCTTTGCAGACCAAGCTAGTCAGGCTTATGGGGCGATAGTTTCCAGGATCCGTTGAGGCACCACCTATGTGGAGAGGGACCACTGTTGCTGTATGCCACTCTTTGGGTACATATCCTGTAGTAAGGCTGAGATTTTACAGTAGTTTTATGTTTGGGTTTAGCTCTTCTTGGAGTTCATGTAGGATGCAGCCCTAGACACCGTCTGGTCCCATTGATGCTGTGTTTTTTGCTTTGGAGAGGGCAGCTCTTACCTGAGTATCTGAGATGTCAGGGGGCAGCACTCTGCTGGGATAGATATTTGCCCTTTTGGTGGGGAGGGGGGGAGAAGTTTGTGCTGAACCTGTCAGCTAGGATGTTGGCAATGTCTCTGGGTTCAGTGTATTTTTTGTCATTTTGGACTAATTCTGAGCATATCTGGGAATTCCCACCCAGGTTCCTAACATAACGAAAGAAAGCCTTGTGATTATCCTTAGTGTCCTGTGCAATTTTTCTCTTGAAGCTGGCCTTAGATGATTTTATGAGTGCCCGTAGTTTTTTGCTAATACTGATCAGAGATGCCTTCCCTTTTTGGGATTTTGCTCTATCATGCAGTAGCTTCCTCCTTCTATTGTACAGTTTGTTTATGGCTGGGGTCCAGCAGACAGGATGTCTGCCTTTGGAGGATTGGGTCTTGGTTTTATTTGGGATTGCATGATCCATGCATTCCAGAAGGTGTTCATAGAATGCGTTTATAAAAGATTCTGCGGTCTGGGCCATATTTTCCACAGGCCCGGGGGCTTTGAAGGATTCCACCTCGGTTTTGAGGAGTGTGAAATTTGCTTTAGAGATGTTTTTCACTGTGGTTTTCTGGGCAGGAGGTGGGGTCAGGATGTGAATATCCAGTGAGATTAGTTTATGGTCTGATCTTACCAGTGAGGGATATACTTCTGGTCTGGAGCATAGAGTCCCCATGTTGGTGATGATCAGGTCCAGTATGTTTTCCCCTCTTGTGGGAGTGGTAACAAGTTTTTCCATAGCATTTGAGTTTATAAATTCTAGGAACCTTTGGGCTAGGGTGTTGGAGCTAGAGTAATGCTCCCAGTCTATGTTTGGGTAGTTGAAGTCGCCCAATATAATGGTGTTTGGAGAGACCTTCATATTTTCCAGTGTTCTCAGGAAGGCTGAGTGGGGTTCCTGGGTTTGGGAGGGTGGTCTGTAGCAGGCTATAAACTGGAAGGCAGTTTTACCCACTGTTAGTTGCACATGGATAGTCTCTGATGTTTCATGCTTGTACTCACTTTCCTCACTTATCTAGAGGAAAATAGTTTTTTATTTGGGCATGTCTAAGGGCCAGCTCCCAGTGTTCTCTCCTGTCTATCTGATGAATCTGGGCATCTTGAGGCAATGTAGAAATTGCCTCATGTACACAGACAGCCCTCTCCTCTGAGCACCCAACACTACAACCTGTGAGAGATGCACTTATTTAGCCAAACTGGAGGTAAAGCTCTCTCCAACCAAGACTGAATTTGACAGTCATGAGGAGAAGGTAAACATTTGCACCACACCACACTCATCACATAGTCTCACTAAATCTGCACCACCAAAATCCACACATAGCAACACAAAAACATTTGCAGAGGCTCTCAATAATAATCTGTTTAAGCAACAGAGACCTCCAAAGCAGGAACGCAAGCAACCTCCATCCCCCAACACAACTCAAATGACACATAGCCCACAGACTCAATGTGCCACTCAACCACAGTCAATAAGGCAAAACAATGTACCCAACACACTAGTCATTGGTGACTCTATAGTCAGGCACCCTGATGTCCCACTCACCAGGCTAAACAAGGAGAAGGTTACTGTCAGCTGCCTGTTAGGTGCCAGGATCTGTTACATAACCCACACACTCAGGTCACTCCACAACAAGTACAAATATGACTCTGTCATTGTCCATGTTGGTGTGAATGACCTGAGACATACCTCCCTGGACTACATAAAAAGAGACATGGAAGAGCTCTCTGATCTTGTAACCCAGGCAGGTATGACCCTAGCCCTGAGTAGCATTCTGCCATCACCCAGAATGATACCGCAGTACAAGGACAAAATGATTGGCTTCAACAATTGGCTAAGCTTCTAGTGTCATTCTAAGGGGATCTAGTATCTGTCTGCTTGGGATGACATGGTTGACAGACCACGATGCTTTGCCACAGATGGCCTGCACCTGTCACCCCAGCTCTTGCTGCCCCTATAGTGCCTTTTTAGGCAAGGTTCAAATAACAAATTCACCACCATAACAGGAACAGGCAAGCAAACCTGAGGGTAATGCTACTCAATTCTAGATGTCTAAATCTCAAAATGCACTCACTCGAGGCACTCCTTAAAATGGAGAACATCGATATCTGCGCAGTGACTGAGACCTGGTTCAAGGCTCCAGAGAGCACCCCTGCACTACCAGGCTATAACTCATACCACACTTTTTGGCCATGTAACCTGGACCGAAACACCAAAGGTGGAGGTGTGTCCATATTTATTAAAGATATCCACACCTCCAGGCTATTTGCTCAGCATAATGCATCCGAGGTTATCCAAGTGCAACTAACTCTGGGCAAAACTGCAATCCAAATTGTAGCTTGCTACAGCTCCTCCACCATGCCCCAGGATTCCCACTCCTCTTTTCTTGATGTACTGGAAAATATTAGTGTTCAACCAAATACCCTAATAATGGGATTCTTCAACTACCCCACCATTAACTGGGAAAACTACTCATGTACCAACTCCTTAGCTCAACGCTTTCTGGAAATCATAAACTCCAATGCCCTCAATCAAGTTATCCACACCCCCACCAGATGCAACAATATCCTAGACCTAGTCATTACCAACATGAGTGACCGGTGTTCCACACCTGAAGTCAACTCCTCGTTCGTCCAATCCGACCATAAGCTAATCACCCTTGATATCCACATCCTGCCCCCACCTCCCATTAAGGAAACCACAGTAAAAAATTTCTCCAAAGCCAACTTCATGCTTCTTAAGACAGAAGTGGTGAACTTCATGACACCCATGCAGATAGACAATACAGTTACAACTGCTGAATCCTACACAAATGCACTCTATAAGCACTTACACGAGTGCATGGATTGTGCTATCCTAAACAGAACCAAGATGCTATCCTCCAAAAAAAGGAAGCCAATCTGGTGGTCCCCTGCCATAAACAAACTGTACAACAGAAGGAAAAAAACTGGTGCAAAAGAGAGTAAAATCCCATGAGTGGAGGAGCTCCCTGGTCAGCCTCAGTAAGAAGCTGAGATCCCTTATAAGATCCTCCGAAGCTAGCTATGAAAACAAAATCACCACTAATTCCAAGGACAACCACAAAGCATTCTATAGCTATGTCAAGAATCTCAATGGCAACACCCAGATCTGCTCTGAGTTACAGCACAAAGGCACGAAAATTAGAGAACCAACTGATATTGCCAACATCCTGGCAGATAGGTTCACTGCTAACTGTATCCCCCTCTCACCCCCTAAAGGGCCCATATCTATACAGGAAGAATGCAGAGTCCCTGTAATCACAAATACGCAGGTAAAAGCTGCACTCTCTAAAGCCAAAAACACATCATCCATGGGACCGAACAACATCCCAGGCTGCATTTTACACGAACTTCAGAATGAACTGGCTCCCCACTTAAGCACCATGTTCAATAATAGCCTTGCATCAGGCTTTGTGCCCACTGAATGGTGCATAGCAACAGTTATCCCAACAAACAAAGGGGAAGCCACCACTGATCCCAGGAACTATCGACCTATTAGCCTGACGAGCCTGGACTGCAAGGCCATGGAACGTATCATCATGGAACTCATAAACAAAGACATTGGTAACCTCCAAACTCTGGATCCCACCCAGTTCGGGTTTGTGAAAGGCAGATCATGCCTTCTGAACATGATCGACTTCTTTGAGACAGTCACCAAAGCTGTAGATGAGGGTAAGATGTTTCACACAACCTATCTTGACCTCGCCAAGGCTTTCGACACCATCCCCCATTCTGGAATTATAGCTAAACTCACTAAACTAGGTATAAATCCCTATGTCACAAGATGGGTTGCCAACTGGCTCACTAACAGAGCCCACACTTTAAAAGTTGCAGACTCCAAATCTGACCTCAAAGCAGTGACAAGTGGAGTACCACAGGGTTCTGTCCTGGGACCTCTCCTGTTTGGTATCTACTTCTCTGAAGTACAGGCTAACATAGAAGGCCTCTGGCTAATGAAGTTCACAGATAACTGCAAACTAGGAGCCATAGTCAAGTCCCCAAATGATGTGGACATCCTACAGAAGGGCCTCGCTGAGACAGATGTCTGGTGTCAGAGCCATGGCCTCAAGCTCAGTGCCAAAAAGTGCAGTGTCATCCCCTTTGGTAAAAACTCTGTACCCATGAACTACCACATAGGCAGCAATCTACTTAACACCGAATGCATGATAAAAGACCTTGGTACCCAGGTGGACAGTAGTCTCTCCTTTGATAGTCACATCACCACAGTAGTCAGGAAGTCCTTCTACGTGGCACACCTCATCATAAAAGGGTTTCAACCAGGAAAAAAGAGGTCATTGTTCCCCTGTACTCGACACTCATTAGACCTATTATAGAGTACAATGCCCCTTTTGGAATGTACCTCACAAGACATCTGCAGCAGCTGGAAAGGCCACAGAAGTACCTCACAAAGAGGATTACTGGCCTCAAACAAATGCCCTATACTGACCGCCTCAAAAAACTCCAGCTTTACTCCATAGTATATCGCCTACTCTGAGGTGATCTCTGCCTAACATATAAAGCTATGCCAAACCCAGAGCTATTGGACATGCTACACCTAAAGAAATCCCAATCCCTCTGAGCTACATGCTCTAGGGACCTAAACCTTATCACCACAATAAACAGGACATGTTAGAGGGATAGACTCCTGTCCCAGAGACTTCCCATACTCTGGAACAGACTACCTATCTATGTCAAGCAAAGTTCTTCATTAGCACTCTTCAAGAAAAATCTTGATGAGTGGATGGGAAATAGGAAATACACCCCAGGGATCACTTCTGTGTCTCTGCCCAACAGTGGCACAGGAAAATAACTTTCTTGGGTGGCGTAAGCCAGGGAACCTTGTTGGCTAGGCTTATGTAGGCCCTCGGGCCGATAGCCTAGTACCTACCTATGAACCTATGAACCTATGACATGCATTGCCATTGGACTTTCTTAACCATCTAATTTGCTGTAGAAATAACATGATGGGGATGCCTCTAGCACAAGAATAATGTCTTGAAATAATTATAAGGGATTGCTGACATTTTTGCTAGGTGATGGCATTGAATAATATTAGTAAATTATGTTAAGTATTTTATTGCCAAGGTAATAAATGAATATTCTTACTACTTAGAAACAGATGCAGCCAATGAACTGTGAAATCATGGTGCATTAGTTCAATTAGTACGCCAGGTGATGGAGGACTAGAGAGAGGTTAGAGATTATGTGAGCTGCCAATGAATTGTGACATCACAGTGCATTAGTTCAATTAGTACACCAGGTGATGGAGGACTAGTTAGAGGTTAGAGATTATGTAAGCAGCTGATGACCAGCTCTCCTGCTGGAGAAATTAGACAGTTGACTACCCACTCTCCCTCGGGTATAGGCGATGGAGTCAGTAGTAGATAGGCAAGTGGGGAAATGCAGACAGAGGTCTACAGCTTCACCACATATGTACGTGTATACCTTACACTGATATCACTGAGCACACAGGGAGCTGGAGAAGATGTGAAAACAGTGAACAAAGCATAAAAATTAAAGAAAAGCCTTGGCAATACATTGCAACAGATAAACTTGTGGACATACAAAGTCTCCAGGATTTTAATCAGTGAAATAGGCACATTCCCAACTCTGGTATTTTTCCCTGAGCTTAGCTAATACTTCCTAAGACTACATTTATCTTGCCTATAATTCTTCCACATCAAGTACATAGTCTCCTGATAACCTGTCTATGACCTTGTCTGCATAAAAAGATAAGACAGGTCATTCCTCCTTACCTGTCATTTTCTAGATGCTCCACTACTATCAAACTGCCTTGCCAAGGACATTTGTAAATGACAGTATAAACCTGTTTACATTGATTATGAAACCAGAGCTTCATGTAGTTTCTGACCTTTACCTTTGATGGTAGATTCAACCTGTTGCACAATAGGAAGCTAGTGTCTGAGTGGTTTGAATTCCTGAACAATTTGCAGTAAAAATGTAGTCATTAAATGAAGTTAAATATCCCTAGCCATTTTTGTCTTTGGTCATATGTATTTCCCCTTCCTATTTTAAAGACTCTTCATACTTAAAATTTTAAGTTTTTATTTTATGTTTCTGCTGGTAGCAATTACCCCTCTAATGAGTGTATTGTCTGAGGATAGCAGATGCTGCTGAAGCCATTACTCTCACTCACAGCACAAGACTAGACAAAGAAGCCTCTGAATCTGAGATGGATGTTTGATGTAATTTTTGCAAGTATATGCAAAATATTAAACTAATTCTGTATGTATACTCTACACATAGCTGTTACAGGATATGATCCAAACCTCTACCAAAGCTTAATATCATCCGTCTCTTTTTTGCTTTAGATGTCTTAACCCATCTGTAAAATATATGTAATATGCTGTCAAAACCTATAGTCAGATATCAATGTATGACGGATCCCTTTGGAAGAGATATCCTTGTGCAGTTCATTTGATTCATTGCTGAGACAGAAACTGCCACTGGGAAATGTATTACTACTGCAAAGTGCTGTTACAGCTACAACATAAAACCTGCCCTTTTATGAAGGAACTTGACCAATTATGCAGGCATTCATTATTTTAAGTACCGTTTTATAATATAATTATGAGGATGGAAAGCCACAGCCTTTGACTTCAGTGCAGTGTGTATTTTAATGATCATTCTTGTTATGTTAAGCTGCAGTCAGTTCTGCCAGATTCTGAACATTATTTAAATGGGAAATACCATCCCTCTGACTTCTGTAGCTCTTAGCAACGTTCCTAACACAAAGACCAAGAAATCATTTTTCCAGAAAATAATGCTTTAGACTATTCATTGGTAACCATTTGAAATTTTCAGACCTGATAGACTGAGTCCCAAAACATGAAGACTGAATGGCCAAAAAAGTGGACTTGTCCAAAGTCCAAGATAGCAAATTCCTGTAATATTCCCTTTTCTCAGAGGTATGGTGATCTCAGAGTTGGTAGACATATTTTTTTTGGGGGGAGGGGGGGCTCGCAACCCTGCAAAAAAAGAAGTTGAATGTAGAAGAGCAATATTCAAGATTCATGCTTCTCCTGGAATTTCCGTCTTTTTTTGGCATGTTTGCACTCAGCATTTCAAGAGCCAATATTTTAATAGGGAGCTCTGTGCATCACATTTCTTTTATGCAGTGCCTTTGTCCATAGCTGTAAGGATGATGGCAGCATTTGGATTGCTTTTCCAAAATTAAAGTAACTTTATTTCCTTCTCATTGGCAATTGGCAATTACTTTTCAGAGGCCTGATATTTATATGAATCAAATTTTGTAGTTCACAAGGTATGTAGCATGGGTAGAATAGCTATAAGTTGTAGCCCTTTGTTAACCACTTTATTCCTTTAGCATAAGCCACAATTCAGTTTATGATCCACTTTATGCTTGTTTACCATTTCCTGAAAAAACTGCATCTCTCTAGTAGTGTTTAAGGTACAAACACTGATAGTGCGAATGACTTTCATGCTTATCTATGTGCAATCTGTAATGTATTTTGTCTTAATTTATAGTCTAACAGAGCCTATTTCTAGACAAGTGCTACTGAAAGTAATATTTGAGTATACTGTCTTTTATTTTCTTTCAGTTACTGTTGAATAATTTGGGGTGGTGTTTGTACAGAAGCTTGCCTGGCACAGTTTTCTTGTGTGTTGGCAATGCAGTCCTTGACAGTAGTGACATATTGAGTTTGATTAGAACTATAGAAGGACATCTTCAAATTGATCACATATCCAAAAAAAAAAAAAAAAACACCTGTCATTCAAAAAAAATATATAGAATACATTTATTGGAAAACAGTTGTCAAGATACTTACAAAGACTCAGACCAAGGCACAGGAGTGTTTTAATGCACTCTGTTCTGCAGCAATAGTCTTCTGTGTTGTGCTATTTGTAAGTGATCAGCATACAAATTGTAGAAATGCCACATGGGTCCACAAACTGAAAGCACTGGAAAACAGCACAGGTGTTATAGTTACTTGAATGCCTTTGTAATCTGAAAGCCTGTGAAACTGTAAAACCTTTGCTGGTCTAGTAATATGTGTGATATCACTAATGTTTTTCAGTACCTTTTCTCTGACTGGAGCATGTCTGACACAGAAGTACAGCATGCATTTCTGGGGCTACCTGTAGGTATACTACAAGTGGTCATGTGCTAGTAGTTTGTGATACACTTGCTCGGAAAAGCAACTGCTGAAACACAGAGTAGCTTGACCTCCCGCAACTACTTAACCCTCCCAGCACCTGACCCTATAAAACTGTACAGCCCTATCACAGTCCACACTGTAACCCTAAAACTCCCACCCAGTTCCTAACTCAAATCCTCGAACCCTTACCCTAAAATCTCACTCCTCCACCCTTACCCTAAAGTCCATGATTGTTCCCTAATCTTAAACCTCATCTTACACACTCCCTAAACCTAAAACTTACCTCCCACTCCCTAAACATAAAACCCCATCTTAATTGCTGTCCTAATCTACACTCCCACCCCCTCTCAGTCTTTCTGTCCATGGCTGCCACAATAACCTCACTTGCCCTGGGATTCAATAAACTCTGTGCAGGAATAGTGTTTTCCTGCATTGAGTGGTTCATGTCCGTGCAGCCACAGCAGCGCACCTTGCATATTCATGAAGGGCACTGCTGTTTAAGCTACATGGACATGAACCACGAAGGAGTGCAGGGGGCATGTTCAAGTAGTGCACAGACATTGAATATACCCCCTGCACTCAGAAAGTGCCGTATGGCACTTGCTAATCATGATCCATCATAATATTAGAGAATTTCTCAAATATTATGCCAGTATTTCAGTGTCCACGGACACTGAAATGAAGTAAATGATGATTTCATACATGTAACGAAAGAAAAGAAAGAAGCTTACGCCACTGCTATGCAAATCTTGGGAACCGGCAACTTGTAACTCCTTCCAAACAATGTATCCAAGGTACCATCAAATAAAAGCAGCAGCCGTGAAAAGAAAACCACACTTTAATCCAACATAAAAACGAACACGAACAACATGAAAAGTTAGGCGCTTTCACCTGTACACATCACAGGCTTCATCATATGGCAGCAGGAAAGCAATGCAGGGGGTGTGTGACAGGCTCTGTGATACACCCCCTGCCCCTGCATTGTAAAAAGTGTCGTATGACACCTCACAACCTGCTAAAGCAGGAAATGTGCACAAAGGCACAAATAATAATGTCATGTAAATTAAATCTAATACACTTGCTAAATGAAGTTACTATTCTGATATATTTAAAAAATTAAAAGTGAACAATGGTTAGCAATGCTCAGCTATGCTTAGCGATGTGAATGTTAAATAGCAGGTCGCTCAGCTAAGCAGATTTGTGCACTGTTAAACAGTGCTCAACAACTTTTCCTTTAAGCAGTGTTAAAACCAGCTTAACTGGATTGTGCACTGCTTAGCAGAGCATAACCTTTTCAAAATGGTCCAATGACAGCAAAGGGTAGGAATATCGCACTATTTAAATGGTGCAGGTGGAAATACAGCCATAATCTGTTATAGTTCACCTGTGCAGATACAATGGCTGATGTAGGAGACGGAGTGCACTTTTGGGTACAGTGCTGGAGCATTCAGGAGTCCAGGGTCATGGCTGGACTCCTATTAAAAAACCATGAGGAGAGACTGCTGCAGGGCCAGTACCAGGGCTTCCAATACAAAGTGGAGGCCTGGGACCGTCTCGCACATGAACTCACCAGTGCTACTGGCATCCCGCGGACTGGTGAGTAGGTACGGCACCACAATGCTGACCTACAGTGTTGGAAGGGGGCACTCTTGGATCAGTGGATCCAAGATGGATGGGACCAGAATGCTCCATTAGTGTGTATCACTATCAAGTAGTTTGTAGCAAATACTAGCTTGAGAATGTGATAGACAGATATAAATAATGTGTGTTATTCTTCCTTACAGCTGCCGCAGAGAGGACTATGAACATCAAAGCCCATGGTGACAGACTGCTGAGGCTACGCCGACAGGCTGGTGAGTACAAATCTATTTTGCAGTATATTGTTCAAATAGCTAAGAAGGAGTACATTGCTTACTGCTAGTAGGTGTACTGTTACTGTGTGAACTGAATAAATAAAAAAAGTTTGACTGCCTAATATTGATGTACAATAAAGACCCTTACAAACAACTGTTGTGTTTATTCTGGTATGTTGTTGTTTTAGACATATAGAATGTACACAGGTTCTTCACAGCAAATATAGCTGTGACAGCTTACATTAACTGAGGTTCATCTGTGAACAAGCTGTTAAGAGAAACTGTAGATGGTGTACCTGTAAAATGAGATATAAATTAAATGTGAAATATATACTGCAATAAGCTCTGAACCCTGAAGAGTAATATGTAAAGTATCAAAGTTTGTTCCATGCAGCATTGCCTTGTGTTAACCTTCACTTTCCAGATTGTAGTAATCCAAAGGAGTACTGGACAGTACAATAACTATCTGTCATGCATGCATCACAGGATTACAAGTTCAGACTGTCTAACCAAGAGACTATTAGGCAGAAACCAATGAAACAAGAAACAGCAGTTCCCCAGTAGCTTGTTGTGATGAGATATAGCTTAGATGTTAACTTTGCACACCCAGAAACAGTTCAAACCCAGGGAGTGGTACTAAGATGTGTGCAAATCTACACACAAGGAATCAGGAATAAATGTAAAAACAGTCAGGTAGTGTTAACAGGTATTTTCTCCACAGGTTTTACAGGTAAGGAAATGTTGCCAGTAGCTGTATTAAGGGTATACTAATAAACTGCGTACAACTGTTCAATTGTCCCACCACATGCCTGCAAATGACAGCAGGGTAGGTACATACAATATGCACTCTTCCTGAACCATACTTCTCAACTGTACAGATATTCACTGAATGTCCAGATATTTGTCTCAGAATTTTGGTCTGTTTTATATAAAGTAGTGGCATCATGGGAAATCAGTGGCAAATCATTATAAACTGAAGTTAGAAAATAATGATAGACATATAAGTGCCAGGCGTCATATCCTACAGAAAAGCCATGCAAATGCAAAACCTGTTATTTTATCAACTTTCTAAGTTTATAAGAGCAATATCTAAAAATTGTCCATATGTGTGGATCTTTGCCCCACTCATGTATGGCTTTGTCCAGATGTCATTCTCTAAGAGGTTGAAAGGTATGTTCCCGATACATGTCTCTCAAGTGTCATGCTGTCATGGCTAGTGGTCACTGCAGAAAATAATCCTGGACACAGATAGGAAACCTGTTGATGTATGCCAGTAGCACATACACATAACAGCAGTTCAGGGTACCCCTCCTGTGCAAGATATGTAACCCTGACATGTACAAGTCCTCTCTAGTCATGTACCCAGAGTTGTCGCAGTTTGCCTCATACCATGTCAGGCTGACAGTTTAATAGGTATGTTTGTACTACAGAAGCTATGGGCCATAGGTAGATGTAAAGTGAGGGCAGACCCATATAGTATTGAGCAGTACTGTTGTGGAAAATAGAAGCATAAACAGTTGTTAATATACTTTTTGTCTCTCCCCCCACCCCTCATCTGCATCAGTAATTATTACTCATATACTACGGGTATGTTGTGCTCCAACCCTAATATTGGGACTTCTGTTATATTATTGTTAATATGTTTGATTGCTTGCATGTTAACATACCTTATTCAAATACCATTGTTGGTGGCCTGATGCTATCAGTGTTACTGGGATGCTGTTATGATGCATACTGTTGTTCCATTTAAGCATGTGTTCTGTTTGCTATGCAACTGTTTCCAAATCTGTTTTATGGGGTTAATTGGAACACCCACGCATGCTGTTATAATTAATCTTGAAATGTGTTGTTCATGACTAACCAACATATTTTATAAAACCTCAACACCATAGCGCATTTGGCATTTTGTATCTGTCCCGCCTCATCTGGCCGTGGTACCAGGCCCCAGCATGTCTGGGACCCAACCCAAGATCTCCTTCATCTGCTGATCCTGCACCACCTTTGGGTGGAACCGCCTCAGGGGATGGAGCCCCCCTGGGAGTGGGCACGGACAGGAGGCTGTCACTCACAGTCAGGTCGGGGATTTGGTGTGCAGCACCCTTCGATCTGAGTTCAGAGAGCAGCTGCACCAGATTGAAGGCTGCCTGGTGCACCTTGATGGGCAGGCCACCCCTCCTGTCCAGCCCCCAGCACAACCACCTTTGGGGCTAGGAAGGTGCAGTGGTGACTGCCCATGGGTGGGGATCTCAGTCCCACTGTAACAATATAGGGGTCCATGGGCTTCAGATTCCCAACCACCCTCCCAGTCAAACGTGTTTACCCCCCTCATGTGTCATATACCGCCCCTGTCTGCTGTCTTGTCTGTCTCCCTACCCAACCTACCTCCCCAGACATACCTACAATCCTTCTCCAACATCCACTCTCACCTTAAAAAAAAAAAAAGAAAAGCGCATCTGTCCCCAAAAAAAATATCGCCCCATACATAGCTGTCCATTTCGCACGTGTCCACTGGACACATGTAATCTGGTCCAATTGGCTTGACAACACATTTCTGTTGTCCTCACCCCTCTCCCTGGGGTTTGAGTTTCCAAATTCACCTCCAAGTTCTGTACAAATGCACAGCTGTTGCTGTATAGGAAATGGGCAGTTATGGATCTTCCCTACATCCATCCTGCACATCCCTAGCTATCTTTATATTGTTTTTCCCTCTGTGTGTTATCTTTTCACCACTTTCCTATCATCCCTTTTTTCTTTTCTTTTAAAGAAATTAGCGCGGGTGTAAGTGGGTGTAAGCAGGAGTAAGCGAGTTTGCGTGATGCTAAGTGAAGCCAACACAGATTAAGCATCTGTATGGTTAACAATGTCTTGGCATTGCTTAATGTCATGCAAACCCATAAAAACCTGTTTAAAGCACTTAAAACTGCTTCAGTCACTCTGTTTCCATCAGCCACTGTTCTGACTAGCAACAAAATAGCCATGCAAACTCTTGAACCCAGGGCCCTGTACACCATTGTCAGAGAAATGTACCACTACACCATCAGAGCTATAAGGATTTCTGATGCTTTTTCAAACATATCATGCAGTAGAATCATTCAACAGTAGGGAAAAGATTCTGTAGAATCAGTCAGGATTTGTATATATACATATACACATGTATATATGTATGGATATGCATATATATGGAAAAAAATATATAAATAATATATATAGAGATATACATATAAAATATATACATACACACACACACATATATGTATATGTATATATATATATATATATATATATATATATATATGTGTATATATATATATATATATATATATATATATATATATATATATACTCATAACATGTAGAAGAGTCATACCTCAGAACCATATCTCCTAACCTCTTAGTGCAAGAAATCTGGCCAGAGGCTGTCAAAATGGGGGAATAATGGGCCAAAACTAGGGACCTATTTTAAATATTGCTCTTATAAATGTAGAAAGTTGCTACAGTAACGGGGTTTGTTTCGACATAAGTGTTCTGAAGGATGTGAGGTCTGAAACTGAAATGTATGTCATCATTTGCTGACAGAAATCCTCAGATCATCACAGTGATTTACCAGAGAAATAAAAATAATGAATCTGTGGAACAGACCAGAAATATGAGCAATAAACCTAGATATTCTGAAACAATCTGGCCAGTTGAGAGATATGTTCAGAACCTCTTAGTTTAACGAATCTGGACCAAGCCTGACAAAGTGGGGGGGGGGGGGCATGAAAATAGGGACATATCTGAAATATTGGAGTAGATAAGCTGACACAGTTACTGCAGTAACACCCTCCTGTCTGTTCTAACATATAAGTCCAACACTCAATTGTTTCTTACTAGTCAGTGACTTAAATCCTCACATCATCTCACTGATGTGTCAGAAATACACACTTATGGGGGCCAGACAACAGTATATCCTACAAATCTCTGGACATAACATCACATTAGGGAAACTACACTGAGCTGCTAAGCATGTCACCAAGCACAGTCCAAACTACAGTCAGACTGACACAACAGTAACCCAAATCCGCTGTGGGGAATTACACATGTATTTCCAAATACATCAGGCACTGCAGGGGATGTAACAGCACTGAAAAACAGACACCAGTGTGAAAGTGCATACCTGCAACCAATTTCACCACAGTCGCAGTCATGTACCAGTAAGCCAAATGAATGGTAGAGTATAAGGACTGAGTGAACAAAACATCATGTTTGCCATTCACTCATTACCCCTACATATACTGGCCCAATTCACAGTATAGTATGATTCTTGACTGTGATACGGAAGATGTCTCAGTCTGCCCCTACAAACATATACAGCCGACAGACCACCAGAAACTGGAGCAGCATGCACAGTCAGATAGAAAAGGAGCATCTACCCCCCCTCCCTACAAGGCCAAATAACATTTACACACTACACTGCTACACAATCCTGACAGTCTGTCAACAATTGCTAGAAATACGCAGACCTCTCAACTGTACAGAGTCCCACAGAATGTCCAGGCTTTGTCCTCATATATAAGGCTCTTCCACATAACATGTCTGGTATTCTGATATATCACTGGGATGATATCAGGAATGAAGGCACTAAATAATGATATACCATACCTATCAACCTCTTACTGCATGAAATCTTGACAGAGCCTGACATACTTGGGGGACAGAGGCCCAAAAACAGGGGCATATTTGAAATATTGCTGTTATAAACTGAGAAAGTTGCTGATGTAACAGAGTTTGTTGTAACATATCTTTTCAGAGGGATATGAAGTCAGAAACACAAATGGATGTTACCATTTACTGACTGCAATCCTCAGAATATGCTACTGATTTTACAAAGACAGGAAATGTCTGGGGAACACACCAAACATAAGAGTCCAAACTCTGGCTATTCTGCAGATAGCCCTACAGTTGAGAGTTATGTCACCCACATAACAGTGTCATACTAAAAATCTCACAGAAAATCTATGTCCACACAAACCCTGTTAAACTACCATTAATCCAGCTGCATAACAGCAATACTTACATTTTGTCCCTATGTCTAGAGCATTCTCCCCATTTGGTTGGGCTGTCTCCACAATTTATGTTATAAGAGGTATTTCCAACTACCCTCTGTGATGCTGTTGTTCACACACCTCCATGAAGTCCTCCTCACAGTCAAGGAAAAGGGGCAACGCCCACATGAAGTACTCAATTATAGGAGTGTGTTGCCATGTCATTGGCTATAGGAATAACAACACAGCTGTTCTGCATGCATTTAGCAAGTGGGGGACACCAACTGGTGTACAGGCCACCAGCTGCTCATCAGCATTATCTACAAAAGGCAAGCTGCTGCCTATGCAAAACAGATATATACCCTACCTTGGAGAGAGACAGACAGGCAGAGACAAACAAACCAACCAACAGAAATCAAACTATACTTGGGGAAAAAAAGGTATGTCAAACAAGTAAGCATATAATGGAATTCAGTAGGGGGTATGAAATAATGGTAAATAAGAAGTTCAACAAATATGTCTCAACAAGACTTGCTGTACTGATATATTGGTGATCAGAGCCTATGGCCATAACAGCTGGGTCTGTCTGCAGTGACATAGATCACAGCTCAGGCCTCTGAGTCACCCCAGGAAAGAATGACTCACATATGGCTACTACTGGAGTGTGTGTTGAACAATACTGACTGTGACGCTGCTAGGCCAGCGACTGGGATGGTGTAGATATCCATATGTTGATTGTGAATACAACTATGATACACATGTTTGTCTCAGAAATGTGAGAGACCTATGCAGGGTATTTGCATAGTAAACTACTGTTGCAGACGTGTGTGTTGAACTGCATGTGATATACTGAGCTCATATCATTCAACTGTCCAGTGTTATGCACACTGATCATATGTGTGCCTCTTATTTCTAGTCATTTACTAATATAGTTATGTTATATCTGGCAAATCATTGGCAAATCTGTGAAGACTCACATTACAACATCTCCTTCTTTTTCTTTTGGCTGTTCCCATTAGTGGTCGTCACAGCAGATCATCTGTTTTCATTTTTTCCTGTCCTCTGCATCTTTCTCTGTCACACCAACCACCTGCATGTTCTCTCTCACCACATCCAGAAACCTTATCTTAGGCCTTCCTCTTTTCCTCTTACTTGGCAGCTTCATCTTTACCATCCTTTTCCCAATATACTCAGCATCCCTTCTCAACACATGTCCAAACCAACGTAATCTCATCTCTCTGGCTTTGTCTCCAAACTGTCCAACCTGGGCTGATCCTCTAATATACATATTCCTAATCCTGTCCACCCTCATCACACCCAGTGCAAATCTTAATATATTTAACTCTGCCACATCCAGCTCTGATACCTGCCTTTTTGTCAATGCCACTGTCTCCAACCCATATAACATAGCTGGTCTAACTACTCTCTTGTAGACCTTCCCTTTCACTCTTAATGGTACTCATCTGTCACAAATCACTCCTGACACTCTTCTCCACCCTCTGTATCCTGCCTGTACTCTCTTCTTCACCTCTCCCTCATACTCATCATTACTCTGAACTATTTAAACTCATCCACCTTTGCAAACTCTACTCCCTGCATCCTCACCATTCCTCTATCCTCCCACTCATTCACACACATATATTCTGTCTTAGCCCTGCTGACCTTCATTCCTCCCCTCTCTAGAGCATATCTCCACTTCTCCAGGGTCTCCTCAACCTTTTCTCTACTGTCACCACAGATCACAATGTCATCTGCAAACATCATAGTCAACAGGGACTCCTGTCTTATCTTGTCTGTCAACCTGTCCATCACCACTGCAAATAAGAAAAGGCTCAGAGCTGATCCCTGATGTAATCCCATCCCCACCTTAAACACACCCATCACTCCCCTGCAGAATTCACTGCTGTCACACTACCCTCGTACATATCCTGTAAAACTCTTAACATATTTCTCTGCCACTCCTGAGTTCCTCAAACAATACCACAACTCCTCTCAAGGCACCCTGTCATATGCTTTCTCTAAGTCCACAAAGACACAACACAACTCCTTCTGACCTTCTCTGTACTTCTCCATCAACACTCTCAGTGCAAACATTGCATCTGTATTGCTCTTTCCTGACAAGAAACCATACTGCTGATCACGAATCATCATCTCCCTTCTTAACTAGCTTCCACTACTCTTTCCCATAACTTTATGCTGTGACTGATCAGTGTTATCCCTCTTTAGTTACTACAGCTCTGCATATCAACCCTTATTCTTATAATCGATACCCAAACACTTTTTCTCCACTCCTCATGCATCCTGTCTCTTTCCAAAGTTACATTAAACAATCTGGTTAAAAACTCCACTGCCATTTCTCCTAAACAACTCCATTCTTCCACAGGTATGTCATCTGGACCAACAGTCTTTCTATTCTTTATCCTCTTCATAGCTATCCTTACTTCCTCCTTGCTAATCCATTGCACTTCCTGATTCATCATACCGAAATCATCTAACCTTCTCTCTCTCATTCTCCTTATTCATCAGGCCCTCAAAGTACTCTTTCCATCTGCTCAACACACTCTCCTTGCTTGTGAGTACATTTCCCTCATTATCCTTTATCACCCTTATCTGCTGCACATCCTTCCTAGCTCGGTCCCTCTGTCTAGCCAATTGGTGCAGGTCCTTTTGTCCATCCTTAGTATCCAACCTTTCATACAACTCTTCATATGCCTTATCCTTAGCCTTCGCCACCTCTCTCTTTGCCATGCACCTCATCTCCTTATAGTCCAGTCTACTTTATTCATCCCTCTGACAATCCCACTTTTTCTTCGCCAATATCTCTCTGTATACTCTCCTGTACTTCCTCATTCCACCACCAAGTCTTATTGTCCTCCTTCCTCTGTCCAGATGTCACACCAGCACCTTTCTAGCCATCTCCCTTACTAGCTCTGCTGTAGTTACCCAGATATTCAATAACTCTTCACTGCCACCCAGTGCCTGTCTTAACTCTTCACTGAACTCAACCTTACAATTACTCTTTTTCAGTTTCCACCATTTGATCCTTGGTGCTGCCCTCACACTCCTCCTCCTCTTCTTGATCACCAACGTCAACCCACAGACCAACATTCTATGCTGCCTAACTACACTTTCCCCTGTCACCACTTTACAGTTTCCAATCTTCTTCAAACTGATCCTCCTGTATAGGATGTAATCCACCTGTGTGCATGTCACCCTATGCTTCTCCCTCTTGTTAAAATACGTATTCACCACAGCCATGTCCATCCTTTTTGCAAAATCCACTACCATCTCACCTTCTGCATTCCTTTGCTTAACACCATACCTACCCATCACGTCCATATCTCCTCTTTTCCCTTCACCAACATGCCCATTGAAATCTGCTCCAATTACCACTCTCCCACCCTTGGGTACAGTCATCACTTCATCCAATGCACTCCAAAATTTTTCTTCCTCATCCATCGCACACCCAGCTAGTGGAGCATATGCACTAACAATATTTATCATTACACCATCAATTTCCAGCTTCATAAACGTCACTCTATCTGACACTCTTTTCACTTCCAAAAACACTCTTGGCATACTGTTCCTTCAGGATAACCCCTACACCATTTCTCCCCCCATCCACACCATGATAGAACAATTTGGACCCACCTCTGATACACCTAGCCTTACCCCCCTTCCATCTGGTCTCTTGCACACACAAAATATCAACCTTCCTTCTGTCCATCATATCAGCCAGCTCTGTCCCCATACCAGTCATACTGCCAACATTGAAAATTCCTACCCTCACTACCACACTCCAAGCCTTTCTCCTCTCTTCCTCCTATATGAGTGTCAGATATCCTCCAGGGTATGTCTGTGAATGCAAAGGCTACTGTGCTATCAAATGACTTCAGTGTGTTACAGCAATATTAAGAAAGTGTCACCAATTTTGGCCCATCACCCCCCTCCCATGTATGTGTGGCATCCTCCAGATGTCCTGCTCTGATAGGTTGAGAGGAATGACTGAACAGCAAGAGTGTAAATACAGTGTGCCATACTTACATAGAACCGAAATGTATATCAGGTATTACATGTGCACATGGTAGGTGTACCTGGCTGCTTCATAACGACAGACATGGGATGCAAAATGTCAGGTAAATAAGCTGTACATGTTGTACACATGTGTGATCTTAGTTTCTGTGCATCCAACAGTTATATTTCTACAGCTACTGGTTGTTGCATTGCCCTGACACAGACATGGGTACTAGAATAAGCATGATTATCAGGTTGAAATTGGAGAGGTGTCCAACTGTGTTATGACCTTGAGTCCATGCCTACTACAAACAGCTATATGACCACCTACATGGACTCAGCAATACCTTACTTGTAAAACATGTCTTCACCAAGGTAGAGTAATCCCCTTTGCTGGACAGCAGCAACACACAAACCATATAATTGGTCACTATATTGGCTGTAGCAGGCAAAGCAGGAGCAGGCACCAACCTGGCAGCAAGTCATCCTTTGTCTGAATGAGCATATACGGTTACAGCTGGATTACTGTAAGGCTAACTATGAGTACAAATTGGACACATCCACCAAGGGCAATCATAAGGCTGTCTTTATATATGTCTGCAATCTCAGAGGCAACAATCCAACCCACCCTGTAATGGTGGTCAATTACACCACACACACACACACACACACACACACACACACACACACACACACACACACACACACACACACACACACACACATACACACCATAGCTATAACCAAACTGCTGCAGACAGGTTTAGAGCAAACCTCACTCCCCTGGATCACCATCAGTATAGGTGGATATGTACAGCACCCGCAACCCTCCCCTCATCATTAGGGACCAGGTGCATACTGCCTAATCAAAGTCAACAAAAGTAAGTCTCCATGGGACCTGATAACATTCCTGTCTGCATCCTACATGATCTCAGAAATATGCTTCCAGCTCCATTACACACTGTATGCAAGTAAAGCCTGTGCACCATTGACATCCCTTCTGCAAGGAAGATGGCCACTGTCATCCTTCTACACAAATGTGAATGATGAATGGTGGTTTATGCAATGTACTGGCCCTCATTGGGGGGAACATGACACATCAGGACCAGGAGTGCAATGCAGGTTCATACTTTACTGATAGATGACAGGGGTATGATGTAGTTGTAAGTGGTGGCTAATGATAGGCAATGTTGATGTGCTGGCTCTGTAAATAAGTTTGGACAATGTCTCAGGTTTTGTGATGTGTTTCCCTGTTTGTCTTCCAGGTGGCATGCAGTGGCAGCCAGCATATACTGCAGATGAAATTGCAGCCATCAGCGATGCCATAATCCAGCACCATGGGGTGATATTCAGCCATAGCCAACAAAATCTGCAGGAACGCACTGCCCAGTGGGATGACCTTGTCCACAGAGTTAACACGTTGGGCCACCATGCCCGCACATATGATCAGGTCAGGCATTGGGCAACTGACCTGATACATCATGCCCGGCAAAGGGCTGCTGCTGTGGCCAGGGACCATACTGCTACAGGTGGGGGTCTAGCCACACAGGCCCCACTTATGGCAATGGAGGAGCTCCTTGCCAACTTTGGGGCAGCCCCCACACAACAGCCAACACAAGAAACACATGTCATGGAGGTGGGTGGCACCCAGGCAACAGGCGAGGAGTGTCCAGGTAAGGCCACAGTGCATATCAATTTAATCATGTAGCAGCCATACTATCTTCTATAGAGTATCTAGATGCATATGTCATTTCAAACTGCGTTTGTGGGTGGGGTTTAGTAATGCACACAAGTGCACATTTATGGTGAAGGACAGCAAATTGTGTACTATCCGAACTTGTACTGTACATGTGAAGAAAAGTAGCATTCATCTTGTACCAATGCCAAATGTGAGTCTGCTGACAATACCTCTCCCCCACAACTACATAGGTACTTCTGGTGTGGATGTGGGACAGCAGCCTGAGGCTGGTGAGTATGGGATTTTCCTGTTGTGGCTCACCAGTACCCCAGGCATGTTAAGGTCATGCATGTGACCATGCGCACAGCTGTTACTCTGACCCATTTTGCGATATCTGCATGTTCACTTGTGGTGGGTTAACTGCATTGCATCACAGTGGTCATCACAGGGTCCTATTTGCAGGAGATGTCACATATCTGTAGCATACTTCACAATCTGTCATTGCAAGAAATCTGGACAAAGACTGACGAAATGGGGGGGCAAAACTAGGGACATATTTTATAAATTACTGTTATACACTGCATATAAATGGTGTACACACACCTGTTAGAATACCAGGTATTTGTGATATGCAAAAATGAGACCACAAATTAAACATTTTTGAACCCTTCCAACCTTTCATGTGACCTATAAACTGTACAATTCAATTGTAAAACAAACAAATCTGTTAAGGGAACAATTATGACACATAAAAAACATACAAGAAGCTAGATGCATACGAGTGCATAGACCGAAGCTAATACTCTGTTGAAGCAGCTTTCGATATAATTACAGCATTACGTCTTCTTGTGTATACACCTGCCATCAATTACTGAGACTCTTTGATTAACAGCAAATAATGGTCAGCTGTCCTACCAGGATTATCCGAACATTTACTCAGTTGTCTGCTACAGCAACAGCCATAGTTCACATACAGCTTACGAAGCAGCAAAGGGATCTAATTTGTGAAAGGTGTCAGCCCAGAGAAGGGTACACACACATTTCCACAGCATTGCATATACCATGGAACACAGTGAAGACAGTCATTAAATGGTGATGAAAATATGAGGCAACAGTGGCATTGCAAAGAACTGGACATCCCTCCAAATGTGTGGAAAAGACAAGACCCAAACTGGTCAGGGAGGCTGCTAGGAGACCTACAGCAACACCACAGGAGTTGCAGGAATCTCTGGCAAGTACTGGTTGTGTACTACATGTGACAATCTCTTGTATTCTCCACATGTTTGGCCTGTGGGGTAGGGTTGGAAGATTGAAGCCTTTTCTCATACAGAACAACATCCAGAGCTAACAAATTCCTCAAGAAAAATACATCAGGTCTCCCAAAAGTATGTGGGAAATGTGTTATGATGTAATGAAACCAAGGTTGCACTTTTTGGCCACAATACCAAAAGGTTTATTTGGCAAAGTAACAACACTGTGCATCAAAAAAAGAACACCATCCCCATGGTGAAGCATGGTGATGGCAGTGTCCTGCTTTGGGGTTGCTGTTCATAAGCTGGAAGTGGGCTTTTAGCCAAGGTGGAGGGGATTAGGAACAGTTCCACATACCAGTCCATTTTGGCTCAAAATCTTTATGTGTCTGCTAGAAAGCTGTGGATGGAGAGGAATTACACCTTTCCACATGACAATGACCCAAACCATACATCCAAATCCAAAAAAGAATGTCTTCACCAGAAGACAATCAATGTTTTGGAATGGCCCAGCCACAGTCCACACCTATATCTAATAGAAAATCTGAGAGGTGCCCTGAAGAGGGCTGTGCAGAAGAGATGCTCTCGCAATCTGACAGAGCTGGAGGTCTACTGCAAGGGAGAGTGTACAAATATTGCTAAGTTGAGATGTCCCATGCTGATACACACCTTCCCAAGAGGACTGACTGCTGTTATGAATTCAAAAGGTGCTTAACAAAGTATTAGTTTAAGGGTGCGCACAGTCATGCAACCAGCCTATTGTACGTATTTCAACTTCCACATGTTACCCCAATCGATGTGTTTGTTCTTCAATTGAATTGCACAGGTTATAGGTCACATTAAAGGTGGGAAATGTTATCACATGATTTCTGTGGTCTCATGTTATATATCAGACAAACTTGGCATGTTAACAGGGGTGTCTGCACTTATAATATCCACTGTAAACATAGAAGGTTGTTAGTGTAACCGGTTCTGTTGTAACATACATATACTGCAGGTTTTGAAGTATGAAACTCAAAATATGTCATTAATTAGTGACACCAGTTTTCAGATCATCCAAGTAATGTGTCAGACAAACACAGGATTTATGGCAAACAGACCAGAAATATGAGCCACACATATAGACATTCAGCGACACTCTGCACAGTTGAGAGGTATGTTCTGTAGGAGTTGCCACTGTGCTATACAGGTGAACAGCAATTATGTGTACATGGGTGCAGTGTGTGTTACTTGATGACCAGCACCTACTAACACTACTCACGTATCACAGAGGTGTATATATGTAGTAACATTAAGTGGAAAGAGCTGCACTGCATGATGCTTGGAGCCTGTCCAGGGTGTGTATGTAGTGGTCTGACTGTGTTGTGAATGTCACCAGTTGGCTATTGTGAGGTCTGTGTAATGCTTGTCTGCCACCTCACCTGTATGTATGTGTGTCTGTGTCTGTGTGTGTGTGTATGTGTGTATGGCAGCAAATGTTATAGTGCAGGTATTAATTTACATATGTTGCCTTCCCCCCACAGGTGGACATGGTGGTTGTGGTCCGTCCCACTCAGAATCTGATGTCAGTGTCTCTGCAGACTCTGACAATGATGATGGTCATAGTCAGGCACAGGTGGAGTTGTCAGGGGCTGAATCTGTGCCATTGGTTGGCATCCCACAGTCATCCACAATGTCCCCGCACACAGTCACAATGCCCACACATGCTCTGTCTCCAGCTGCCACAAATGACAGTTGGCAGGTGATGACATGGAACAGGCTAGTGTGGTGACTATGGCAGGTGTGAGTGTAGACACTGGCTATAGCCAGACTGCAAACAAGGTCCCATACAGGCGGATGGACAGGGATGCTCACAGGAGGACTGCTGCTCATCAAGCCATTTTTGTAAGTGCCACAGCATGTGTCACCAGATTCATGTTTCGAGCTGTCATGGATGTAACAGGCATGTAGTGAATGCAACACCAGACAAATACTCAGGGTGTTGAATGCAACTCTTCCTGGTTTATGCAGCAACATACATGACCTTGTTGAGGCCACACGTCAAAATACTGAGGTCATGATAGACGGTGGGGTGAGACCTTGGCAATCCTTGACCATGGCATATTTGTGCTAGAGCATGTGATGGGAGATGGGCTTTGGCCATGTGGACGTGAGTCAGCACCAACATCAGCTGAGAGTCTACAGGGCAGTGCACCTTCACACTCCCGTAGTATCAGTGTCACTAGTACTACCTAAGGGGAGTTCCTGTCCACATCACAACAGAGCAGGCCATGGGCACATGGTCCTGGATGGTACCATCAGGGACATGGATCCAGCAGACAGCAGTCACCATCAGGAAGCAGTACTGCATCTGGCCTTAGGCCTGGTGGTGTCAGTGAGGCCCCTGGCAGAACCAGTTCCCATGTCCATGGCCGGAGACGTTAACTGGACACCCTGTCATGTACAGTCCACAGCTGTCCAACATACACCTGTGTAGGGCAGCCACATGGTATACATACACACACACACATCTGTATCACAGGCAGGTCACCTCCAAACATACACAGCACCTCTGCACAGCCCAGCTATAGGATATCCCTCCAAACACACACAAATGATGTCAACCGTATGGCCCAGCCTAGGGCTCTGGCAAACCCACACCACACCCTGTGCGTATGATGCTACCTGTGCCACATCCTTGTCATCCATACCATCGATGCAGGGACATGCTAATATGGGTCTGATGCATAGGGTGAATATAGTACAGTGTAGCTATGCAATACTGTTTAAGGTGCTGTCTGCTTGCATTTGTTATGGGTACATATAAAGGTGTATATGCTTTATTAGCCATGATGCATTATTGCTGTTAGTACCACTGTCTGAATGTAGTCTGACATGCTGTATTCAGTTTGTGTTCTAGGTGCCTGTGTGTCTGCAGGCTGTGGCCCTGCAGACATTACCAGCATGGAGTATGGCAGAGTGGAAATATACTGACCATTTCATAGCCAAGGTACAGCTTTATAAGTGCATTTACCAGGTGTGTATGCATGCAACAGTGTGTGAAGGAGGCTGCTGTCAGACAGTTTGACCTCACATACATACCCCTTGTCACAGACAGGTAGTCTACAGACATGTCACCTCAGTGTTGTGTAGTACCACACATTCATACATACAGAACAGGTTACTGGAGTACTGTCAGTAGGTCCCTTACAATCTTAGCCATTAGACTGACCACAGCAGATTCACCTGTCAGCACCTGTTGCCCCTGCCATTTCTTTCCCATATACTCAACCCTGATGCAGTTGGTGAGAGCATGCATGGTACTGTGTATGACAGGTTTGTGATATGTATTCCAGAGTTCACAGGGTGGAACAGAGAGTCAAAATGATATGTCCTTCACATACACACAGTAAAGACTGACACAGGGGATGTGCATACAGTAACACAAACACAGTTGGCAATAGACAGATTAGTAAATCTACATATCCACTTTAATGTACTACAGTGCTGCATACACATGACATGTCCCACAGAGATTATATGCATGGGACATAACCCACTACCTCTTACAACATGTAATGTTGTGAATGCCTTCATGAATGGTGAGATAACCCACCAGAAATAGCAACTGGAGTCATCTATTGCTCTTACAAGCCTGGACAAGTGATAGGGTAACAGATGTTGTATCAGCATGATGTTTCAGTCAGGTATGATATCTGATGGTAGCATGTATGTCACTACATTAGCTGTGACCTATTTGGCAACAATATCACATACATGGCCATTGTTAGAGGACACAAATCACATATAGGTTGCAAACATCTGGATATTCCAAAGACATCTGTACAGATGACTGGTATGGCTTGTACAACGTTTTAACATGCTATATGTGAGGCAGATGTCATTAACACTATATAAAGTAATGCCATCGGGAGGTGGTAAACAGGCATGGATGGTACACACATCAAAATGTATAACCTACAGGGGATATCATTCTCGCCTAAACACACACAGTTGTCAGTATTGAGATTAAAACCCCTACTTATCTAGTTATTTCTTCTATAGTGTTACGCACTTATAAGATGCACATCAGAGCTTATATGATTTCACGCTGTCCCAAAGTACTTCTAAGGTGAATGACATCAGCAGGCCTTGTAAAGTAGGATGATAGGAAGTGTATATAAACACACACACACACACACACTTGTAGAACCACTGCCTAGTATTACACAATTATCACATGTGCTACAGAGCTTACTGGGCTGACAACTGGCCAAAGGTGCTAATAAGGGGAATGAGATCGGCAGGACTGATAAAGTAGGGCACTGGGTGGGAAACTTATCAAACTGCAAACATACACACTTACGCACCCATCCACACATTTGGCGGATGTCTGAGTAGAATCCCTGCCTATTTAGCTATTTGTATTATAGTATTTTGCAGTTATCACATGCACTACAGAGTTTACTGAGCTGACAACTGGCCAAAGGTGCTGATAAGGGGAATGATATCAGCAGGACTGATAAAGTAGGGCAGTGGGTGGGAAACTTATCAAAATACTTCTTCCTACAAACACACACCCACATTTGCCAGATCTGAGAGTAGAACCACTGCTTATCTAGTTATTTGTACTATAGTATTACACATTTAAGATGCGCTACAGAGCTTACTGGGCTGACAACTGGCCAAAGGTGCTGATAAGGGGAATGACATCAGCAGGATTAATAAAGTAGGGCACTGGGTGGGAAACTTATCAAAATACTTCTTACTATAAACATACACACTTGCATACCCACATTTGTCAGATCTGAGAGTAGAACTCCTGCCTGTCTAGTTATTTGTACTATGGCATTACGCAGTTATCGCCCACACTACAGACCCTACTGGCCAAAGGTGCTGATAAAGGGAATGACATCGGCAGGACCGATAAAGTGGGGCACTAGGAAGTGTTGTGGGTGGGAATGGCCTAAAACTGTTTCATATAAAAACACCCACTCCTTCACTCTCACACACACACACAGTTGCCAGTATTGATATTAGAACCCCTACCTGTCTAGTTATTTGTTCTATAGTGTTACACAGTTATCACATGTGCTATAGAGTTTGTAGGGGTGATAGGTGTCCAATGGTACTTCTAAGGTGAATGATTTATTATAACCCCAACCGCAGTACTATTACACAATGGGGCTCACCTTTTATGCTGGCATGTGCAACTGTTTACAACTGGTATGCCACTGTCCACAGCAGGACATCTTTATATGGCATTCAGGGTATCCATATGTGTGACTCACTCTGTCTGTGTCCCCCTGTGTCTCTCTGTCTATCACTGTCTGTTTCTCACTTCCCCACATCTATGTGTGTGTATGTTTGACATATGTTGTTAACTGTTGCCAATATATATGTCTGTGTATCACATGCAACAGATGCAGATATATCACATATGGGCCACCTATAGCTAGCTGAGGGTAATCCTGTCTGATGTGTGTGTGTGTGTGTGTGTGTGTGTGTGTGTGTGTGTGTGTGTGTGTGTGTGTAGGGACAGTTAAGGTGTACATAGCTGTCTGTATGTACAGACATATATACACAATACAGTCATATAGTCCAATGTGGGTTCCAACATGTCCTGCCATTCTCCAAGTGTAGGAGCATGCCCAGTGTGTCCTTCTATAGTTAGAGTGGGACTCCATTCCAGAGATAAGTGTACTCCAGTCTGGGGTTTTGTGTGCTACAGCCATACTGCTCAGGAGTACGCAGGACTTTCCTTGAGTACTAGCAGACATTTTTCTGACATATCTGTAGTCTGACACTGCAATGTATTGTGTCATTACCTAGTGGCAGACATCCTCACATCATCACAGTATTTTACCAGAGGAATACGAGTTGTATGATGTGTAGACCAATATTATGAGCCTAGCTATGTACATTCTTGCCCAACAAGGCCAGTTGTGAGGTGTGGCTACAACCAGTTGAGTGATGATGCTCTGTGTAAACAGTCCAGCAACTTGGTGATATACTGGCTGGATATATCCTGTTTGTGTGGTATCTTTCTAACCTGAGGTGTTATATCCTTTTGTGGCCATACCTCTCACCTGTACATTTTTTGGCAGATTGTCCAGGTGTTTGGCTAGAGGTTTCATCAAGTCTATGTAAACCTGTGTTTTTATGGCAAGTTAGTTACATATAATTGAAGAGTGATGTTACAAAATAATGACAGACATTACTGTTTCAGACTACATAACCTTCAGACAATTCATGCTACTGAAAACCCCTCACCCTACCGACTTTCTCAGTATGTAAGGGTGGAATTTACAACACATGCCTATTACTATGCCTTTGTTCCACTTTTATTTTTGCCCTTGTCCAGACGTCTTGCTGTTAGAGATTTGGAGTTATGGGTGTGGGTACAGAGTGCATTCTACTGTGCAGGCATGTCCATTATATGTAAAAGCAAACATAAAAAAATAATTGAAAATAGCCACTGGCAACAGTACCAAAAAGCATTATTTTCACAAAAGCCTTAGCACCTCGGCTACATAGCCTTCTAGAAGTCCAGTATATGTGTAGTATATTCCGCATAGCACTGTGACTTCCAGGTATGTCAGTGGCAGAGCAAGTAGGTGTCACTGACATGCATAATAGTTGGCATTGCAGTTATCTACTTAACTGATTTGGTTATAAATTTGGAGCTTTTCTCCCTGGGTTTCCGCTGAAAATGGGTTTATGCCCAATCAGACTTTTCCAAGTTAGCAAATATCAAATGAAATAAATAAATTATACAAGCTGACATGACTGTAATAATAGAAGGAACATGTTTAACTATTTCATGATTTTGCAGTCTGCATAGTTTTCATCACAACAGAGATATCAATGTAAATGTATCTGTTATTGCAGCCTGTCTCTGTTCTACAGGGACCAAAAATATTTAAAAAAAACTGTTCTAGCACTTCATAAACTTTTGCAGTGTTATTGCCCAATGCTCTCTTGAGTGAAGGTTTTGAAGTTTGTTTGTCTTTTCCCGGTTAGGGGTCGCCACAGTGGAACTCCGGTCTGCTAATGATTGGCAATTATGGTGCCAAATTGCCAGCCCGATGCCCAACCTTCAGTGAAGGCATGCCCATTCACACATGTCTTTCGGAGGCCACTCGACCACAGGGAGGACATGCAGACTCCACACAGAAGGCACTCCAGCTGAGAATTGAACAGGAGAACCTCTTGCTGTGAGGCAAAAGCGCTACTGCTGTACCACCGCAACTTTACTTGCTACATAGATGTTATTAGATGCGTTTTGATAATTTGTGTTCAAACTGTTTAGAATTTAGTGGTATCTCCTAATTGTTAAGCATATCACTCAACCTCTTAGTGCAAGAAATCTGGACAAAGCTTGACATAATGGTGGGGGTCAAAGGCCCAAAAATAGAGACACATTTTAAATATTACTCTTATAAACTTAGAAAGTTGCTAGAATAACAGGATTTTTATTAGCATGCATTTTGTGAAGGATATGAAGTCTGAAAACTAAAATGCATGTCATTATTTAGTGACTTTAATTTCCAGATAATCCTTACACATACATCAAATAGAGTTGAAAGCAAGATTTCCCTACCCATAGTTATCGAATCAAGCTTTATGGTGGACCTTAAACACACGGAGAAATGATAGTGTGATGGACATTTTGTTTTATTCATGCTTTAGATCACAACTATGTATCTTGCAGCAGAGACTTCTGTTGTTGTAGAATGCTAAATTGAAGTGTAACTTGATTTCCCTCCAGAGGAGTGTCCATATTCACCAAGGATATTCACACCTCTAGGCTAGTTGCCCAACACAATACATCTGAAATTCTCCAGGTGCAACTAACACTAGGTAAGACTGCAATCCAAATTGTAGCTTGCTACAGATCCCCCACCATGCCCCAGGATTCTCACTACACCTTTCTAAACATACTGGAAAATATTAAGATACAACACAACACCCTAATACTGGGTGATTTTAATACCCTGCCATTAACTGGGAAAACTACTCAGGTACCAACACCTTTTCCCAACGGTTCTTGGAATTCATAAATTCCAATGCCCTGGATCAGCTAATCCATTGTCCCACCAGGGGCTCCAATATCCTAGACCTGGTCATTACCAACATGGGAGATATATGCTCCACACCAGTGGTCACCCCTCATTGGTCAGATCTGACCATAAGCAAATCACCCTTGGCATCCACATCCCACCCTACCCCCCCCAGTATGGAAACTTCTGTAAAAAACTTCTCCAAAGCCAACTTCATGCTACTCAAGTTAGAAGTGACACACTTCATGACACCCATGCAGATGGGAGCTGAAAGTTCGACTGTTGAATCCTACACTAAGACATTGTACAAGCACATCCTCTTGTGCATGAATCGTGCCATCCCAAGTAGAACCAAGATGCTCTCCTCCAAAAAAGGAAGCCAATCTGGTGGTCGCCTGCCATAAACAAACTATACAACAGAAGGAAGAAACTGTTGCAGAAAAGAGGAAAATCCCAGGATGCAAAACCTCCATTACCATCCTCAGTAAGAAACTGAGATCCCTCATAAAATCCTCCAAAGCTAGGTACAAAAATAAAATTGCTGAAGATTCCAAAGACAACCACAAGGCATTCTATAGCTATGTCAAGAATCTAAATGGCAATGCTCAGATCTGCTCTGAGCTACAACAGAATGGCATTAAATATACAAGGATATTGCCAATATACTGGCAGATCGATTTAGTGCAAACTTCACCCACCTCTCACCCTCTAAAGGGCCCATCTCAATACCAAAAGATTGCCAAATTCTGGTAATCACAGCCACACAGGTAGAAACCACACTCTCCAAAGCTAAGAATACAGCATCCATGGGACCAGACAGCATCCCGGGCTGTGTACTACATGAACTACAAAATGAACTGGCAACTCACCTAAGTGTCATCTTTAATCATAGCCTCACCTCAGGCTTTGTGCCCACTGAGTGGCACATAGCTACAGTTATCCCACTCCACAAATGGGGATCCACCTTGGATCCTGGGAACTACTGTCCCATCAGTCTGACAAGCCTGATCTGCAAGGGCATGGAATGCATTATCATGGAACTTATAAACAAAGACATTGGCAACCTTCAAACACTGGACACCACCCAGTTTGGGTTTGTGAAGGGCCGATCTTGTCTCCTAAACCTGATTGACTTCTTCGAATCAGTCTCCAGAGCTGTGGACGAGGGTAAGGTGGTCCACACAGCCTATCTGGGCCTTGCCAAGGCTTTCAACACCATCCCCCACTCTGGAATCCTTGATAAACATACTAAGCTGGGCATAAATCCCTATGTCACTTGATGGGTTGCCAACTGGCTTACTGACAGAACCCAGACTGTAAAAGTAGCAGACTCCAAATCCAGCTCTAGACAAGTGACAAGGGGAGTACCTCAGGGTTCAGTCCTGGGACCGCTCTTGTTTAGCATCTACTTCTCTGAAGTACAGACCAACACTAAGGGACTCTGGCTAACAAAGTTCACAGATGACTGCAAATTGGGAGCCATTATTGAATCCCCAAATGATGTGTATATTCTACAAAAGGGCCTTACAGAAACAGATGCTTGGTGCCAGAGCCATGGGCTCAAGCTTAATGCCAAGAAATGTATAGTTATCCCCTTTGGGAAAAAACATGTACCCATGAATTACCACATAGGTGGCAGTACACTAAACACTGAAAGTGTGATGAGAGACTTAGGGGCACAGGTGGACAGTGGTCTCACCTTCGATAACCACATTGCCACAACAGTCAGGAAATCCTTCTATGTGGCACACCTCATCACTAAGAGCTTTTCATCCAGGAAAAAGGAGGTCATTGTCCCACTGTACTCATCCCTCATTAGACCCATTATAGAGTACATTGCCCAATTTGGTATGTACCACATAAGACATCTGCAACAGTTGGAAAGGCCGCAGAAATGCCTCACTAAAAGTATCACAGGCCTAAAGCAGATGCCCTATGCTGACCATCTAAAAAAACTCCAGTTATACGCTGTGGCATATCGTCTACTCAGAGGTGATCTCTGCTTAACATACAGAGCCATGTCAAACCCTGAGCTGTTGGGACATGCTCTACTTAAAGAAATCACAATCTCTCAGAGTCACATGCTCTAGGGATCTAAACCTCATCATCATAATGAACAAAACATGCTGGAGGGATAAGTTCCTGACCCGGAGACTCCCCATACTCTGGAATAGACTGCCCATACATAGGTTCATAGGTTCATAGGTTGATAATAGGCTATCTGCCCTAGGGCATTTACAAGCCTAGCCAGAGTGTGTTTGGCTTTCGTCACCCTTCTTAGATAAGTTGACTGTGCCTCTGTATAGTAGGTCACAGAATATAGCCCATTTAAGGTTAGTTTACCGTGCCTCTGTCTAGCAGTGACACAGAAGAGATCCCAGGGGTAAAGTTATGATCTCCCATCCAAACGTCAAGATTCTTCTTGAAGAGGGTCATTGAGGGGCTCTGTCTGACATGGATTGGGATTTTGTTCCAGAGTGAGGGGAGCCTCTGGGATATGAATCTGTCCCTCCAGCATGTTCTATTTATTTCTGTGCTGAAGTTTAAGTCACTGGAGCATGTAGTTCTCATGGATTTGCATTTCTTGAGGTGGAGCATGTCCATTAATTCTGGGTTGGACATGGCTTTAAACATCAGGCACAGATCGCCTCTGAGTTAGGCGGTAAGCAACTGAGTAGAGCTGGAGTTTCTTTAGCCTAACTGCGCAGGGCATCTGTTTGAGTCCCTTGATCCTCTTGGTGAGTTACTTTTGGGGTCTTTCTAGTTGTAGCAGGTGTCAGGTAAGGTACATTCCAAATGGGGCATTGTATTCAATTATGGGCCTGATAAGTGATGAGTAGAGGGGCACAATGACCTTTCTTGATCTAGATGTGAACCCCTTTGTGATAAGGTGGGCTATATAGAATGTCTTCCTAACTACTTTGGCAATGTGATTGTCAAAGGAGAGATTGCAATCTACTTGAGTCCCCAAATCCATAATTACTTCTTCCGTACTTAATGGATTACCACCTATGTGGTAATTTGTGGGCACTTTGTTTTTCCCAAAGGGGATGACTATGCACTTTTTGGCATTTAGCTTTAGGCCATGGCTCTGGCACCAGTTATCCGTCTCTGTGAAACCTTTTTGGAGGATGCTTGTGTCAGCCGGCGAGTTGATTATGGACCCCAGTTTGCAGTCATCTGCAAACTTTGTCAGCCATAGTCCTCCTGTGTTAGCCTGTACCTCAGAGAAATATATACCGAACAAGAGAGGTCTCAGGACTGAGCCTTGTGGGACGCCACTTGTAACTGGTTTAGAGTCTGACATGGCACCTGCAATTCTGACCATGTGGGTTATATCCCTAAGCCAGTTTGCAACCCATCTTGTGACATAGGGATTGATATTTAATCTGGTGAGCTTATTTATGATGCCCGAGTGGGGTATTGTGTCGAAGGCTTTTGCAAGGTCAAGGTAGGCTGTGTGGACTACCTTCCCTTCGTCTATGGCCTTGGTGACTGTTTCAAAGAAATTGACCAGGTTCAAGAGACAAGATCTGCCCTTAACAAAGCCAAATTGGGTAGGATCCAGTGTTTGGAGGTTCCCAATGTCTTTGTTTATGAGTTCCATGATGATACGCTCCATAGCTTTGCAGACCAGGCTAGTTAGGCTTATAGGGCGATAGTTTCTGGGGTCCATTGTGGCACCACCTTTATGGAGTGGGACCACTGTTGCAGTACACCATTCTTTGCGTACATATCCTGCTGTAAGGCTGAGACTGAACAGTGATTTTAAGTGAGGGCTCAGTTCTTCTTGGAGCTCATGTAAAATGCAGCCCAGGACACTGTCCAGTCCCATTGATGCTGTGTTTTTTGCTTTGGAGAGGGCAGCTCTCACCTGTGCATCTGTGATGTCAGGGAGGCTACACTCTGTTGGGATAGTCATTTGCTCATTTGGGGGGAGGGGGGAGAGAAGTTTGCACTGAACCTGTCTACCAGGATGTTGGCAATGTCTGTGGATTCAGTGTATTTTTTGTCATTTTTCGCTAACTCAGAGCATATCTGGGAGTTTCCACCCAGGTTTCTGACATAACTAAAGAAAGCCTTGTGATTATCTTTAGCATCTTGTGCAATTTTTCTTTCGAAGCTAGCCTTAGATGATTTTATGAGGGATCGTAGTTTTTTGCTAGTACTGATCAGAGTTGCCTTCCCTTTCAGGGATTTTGCTCTCTCATGTAGTAGTTTCCTCCTTCTGTTGTACAGCTTATTTATGGCTGGGGTCCACCAGACAGGTCTCCTGCCTTTGGAAGAGTGTATCTTGGTTTTATTTGGGATAGCACAATCCATGCATTCCTGTAAGTATCCATAGAATGCGTTTGAAAAGGATTCTGCGGTTTGGGCCGTATTTTCCACTGGCCCTGGGGCTTTGAAGGATTCCACCTCGGTTTTGAGAAGAGGGAAGTTTGCTTTTGAGAAATTTTTGACCGTGGTTTCCTTTGCTGGGGGTGGGGACAGTATATGGATGTCCATAGTGATTAATTTATGTTCAGATCTTACCAATGAGAGGTATACCTCTGGTATGGAACATAGAGTCCCCATGTTGGTGATGATCAGGTCCAATATGTTTTCCCCTCTTGTGGGAGTGGTGACCAGTTGTTCCATAGCATTTGAGTTTATAAATTCTAGGAACCATTAGGCTAGGGTGTTGGGGCTTGAGTAGTGCTCCCAGTTTATGTTTGGGTAGTTAAAGTCACCCGATATAATGATGTTTGGAGAGACCTTCATATTCTCCAGTGTCTTCAGGAAAGCCGAGTGGGGTTCCTGAGTTTGGGAGGGTGGTCTGTAACAGACTACAAACTGGAAGGCAGTTTTGCCCACTCCTCATGTGGTTCAGACTGAGTTTTGGGGCTGAAAAGCATGGTATGTGGTATAACCTGGTAGTGCTGGGGTGCTCTTGGGAGCCTTGAACCAGTTTTCTGAATATTCTCCATACTGAGGAGAGCCTCGAGTGCGTGCATCTTGAGGTTTAGACTTCTGGCATTGAGCAGCATTACCCTTAGTTTCTTTTTACTTGTGTTGTCTAAGGAGGTGGGTTTGTCTTTTGAGCCTTGCCTAAAAAAGGCACTATGGGGGTGGCAAGAGCCTTGGCCAGTATTCGAAAACCCAGGGGTGACAGGTGCAAGCTGTCCCTAGCGAAGCAATGTGGGTTGTCAAGCATGTCATCCCAGGCTGACATACACTGGATCCCCTTTGAGTGACACCAATACTTTAGCCACTTGTTGAAATTGATCATTTTGTCTTTATACTGTGGTATCATTCTTGGTGAGGGTAAGATGCTACTCAAGGTCAGGGTCATACAGGCCTGGGCCACATGATCAGAGAGCTCCTCTATGTCTCTTTTCATGTAATCCAGGGAGGTATGTCTCAGGTCCTTCACACCAGCATGGACAATGACGGAGTCATATTTGTACTTGCTTTGGAGTGACCTGAGTACTTGTGTTATGTGGTGGATCCTGGCACCCAACCGGCAGCTTACAGTGACCTTCTCTTTGTTCAGCCTGGTGAGAGGGACGTCAGTGTGTCTGACAATAGAGTCACCTATTACAAGTGTATTAGGTGTGTTGTTTAGCCTTAAGGGCTGTGACTGTGTGGCACACTGACTTTGTGAACTATCTGATACTTGGGCATTGTTGTCGGGTAGCAGTTGCTTGGATGTCTGCTTTGGAGGTCTCTGTTGCTTGGGCAGATTTTTATTTAGAGCCTCCGAGTATGTTTTTGTGTGTTTATGTGTTTGGTTTGCTGTTGCGATAGGTCTATGTGAGACTGGATTTGTGGTGCATGTGATTACCTTCTCCTCCAGACTGACCATGCCAGTACTATGTTGAGAGAGAGAGATCAGCCTCCAGTTTGGCTATATAGTTGCATCTCTCACATATATTTGAGCTTGTTGGGAAGAGGAGAGGGTGGTCTGTGTACATAAGGCAGTTGTAACATTGGCTCAGGATTCCCATATTCACCAGCTGGACTGGAGTGTAAACCTGAAACTGACTTTTGGACATGCCAGAATAGTATAAGTAATTACTTTTTGACTTGATCAAAAAGGACCAATAGGGAGCCAAGTACCTAAAGGGAGTATAAGAGGGTGTAGTGCTTTAGTTTATTAGTGCTTACTTATAAGACACTTATCCTAACTACTGCTGGGTTTTAGAAGGAAAATAGAGTGCTTACTTTGAGATTTGGAACAGTTCTAAGGGAAAAAGTGAAGAGCAGACATTGTGGAGCCAGGGATAGTTTAAACCTGATTAAGCAGCGCTGCCCGATGCTGCTCTATGTGCAAAAACGTGCAAAAGAGGGTTTTAAGAGAGGGGGATCAAGGAGTTTGGAATTGACCCAAAATGGCTAATAAAACTACAGTTTCTAGGCAGCAACCACTCCCACAGGGGCAGGTAGGCTGTTCAGTGTTTACCACTGCCACTGATGAACACAGACTTCCCTTAAGCCCAAGCAAGCAATGGCCTCCAAGAAACTTACAAACAGTACAGAACAGCAAATCTGTAACTGAACATTTTTTTAAATTTCAGAAAGTGGGAAAAAAGCAAGTTTATTTGTTTTGTTTAAAGATAGCTGAGATACACAAGTAGCAACAAGTTAGAACAGTGCAATAAATGACCCCACACTTGAGTGCTAGGCCAGAGACAGGTAAAATGCAAGTTTTAAGAAAAAAACTATTTTAAAATAAGTGCAACACAGGAAATGCAGTAAACATGCTCTAGATGTGTTCTAAATACAGTTCCTAATACAGATATCAAGTTTAGCAAGCTGGAAAATGTCAAAAAGTAGGCGGCAATGCAGAAATCTTAAAAAATAATCTGAAGAAAAATACTTAAAACCTCAAAAGTGGCTCCTTTCTTCTCTCAGCATTTTCTCCTGTTGTTGGGTGCTTCACCAACAGCCAACAAGTCTGAAAATATGCCAAAACCATGAGGCAATTGGGTTTTAAGAGAGGGGGATCAAAGAGTTTGAAATTGACCCAAAATGGCCAAAAAAACTACAGTTTCTAGGCAGTAACCACTCCCACAGGGGCAGGCAGGCTGTTCAGTGTTTACCACTGCCACTGATGAACACCGAGACTTCCCTTTAGCCCAAGCAAGAAATGGCCTCCAAGAAACTTACAAACAGTTCAGAACAGCAAATCTGTAACTGAACTTTTTTTTTAATTTCAGAAAGTGGGAAAAAAGCAAGATTTTTTTTTTTTTTTTGTTTTGTTTAAAGATAGCAGAGATACACAAGTAGCAAAAGGTTAGAACAGTGCAATAAATATCCTCACACTTGAGTGCTAGGCCAGAGACAGGTAAAATGCAAGTTTTAAGAAAAAATGATTTTAAAATAAGTGCAACACAGGAAATGCAGTAAACAGACTCTAGATGTGTTCTAAATACAGTTCCTAATACAGATATCAAGTTTAGCAAGCTGGAAAATGCCAAAAAGTAGGTGGCTATGCAGAAATCTTAACAAATAATCTGTAGAAAAATACTTAAAATCTCAAAAGTGGCTCCTTTCTTCTCTCAGCATTTTCTCCTCTTGGTGGGTGCTTCACCAACAGCCAACAAGTTTGAAAAGATGCCAAAACCACGAAGCAATTGGGTTCTAAGAGAGGAGGATCAAGGAGTTTGGAATTGACCCAAAATGGCCAATAAAACTACAGTTTCTAGGCAGTAACCACTCCCACATGGGCAGGCAGGCTGTTCAGCATTTTCCACTGCCACTGATGAACACAGAGCCTTCCCTTTAGCCCAAGCAAGCAATGGCCTCCAAGAAACTTACAAACTGTTCAGAACAGCAAATCTGTAACTGAACTTTTTTTAAATTTCAGAAAGTGGGAAAAAAGCAAGATTTTTTTTTTCTTGCTTAAAGATAGCAGAGATACACAAGTAGCAACAAGTTAGAACAGTGCAATCAATGACCCCACACTTGATGCTAGGCCAGAGATAGGTAAAATGCAAGTTTTAAGAAAAAAAATGATTTTAAAATAAATGCAACGCAGGAAATGCAGTAAACAGGCTCTAGATGTGTTCTAAATACAGTTCCTAATACAGATATCAAGTTTAGCAAGCTGGAAAATGCCAAAAGTAGGTGGCAATGTAGAAATCTTAACAAATAATCTGAAGAAAAATACTTAAAATCTCAAAAGTAGCTCCTTTCTTCTCTCAGCGTTTTCTCCTCTTGGTGGCTGCTTCACCAACAGCAAACAAGTCTGAAAACATGCCAAAACCATGAGGCAATTGGGTTTTAAGAGAAGGGGATCAAAGAGTTTGGAATTGACCCAAAATGGCCAAAAAACTACAGTTTCTAGGCACTAACCACTCCCACAGGGGCAGGCAGGCTGTTCAGTGTTTACCACTGCCACTGATGAACACAGAGACTTCCCTTTATCCCAAGCAAGCAATGGCCTCCAAGAAACTTACAAACTGTTCAGAACAGCAAATCTGTAACTGAACTTTTTTTAAATTTCAGAAAGTGGGAAAAAAGCAAGATTTTTTTTTTCTTGCTTGAAGATAGCAGAGATACACAAGTAGCAACAAGTTAGAACAGTGCAATAAATGACCCCACACTTGATGCTAGGTCAGAGACAGGTAAAATGCAGTTTTTAAGAAAAAACAATTTTAAAATAAGTGCAACACAGGAAATGCAGTAAACAGGCTCTAGATGTGTTTTAAATACGGTTCCTAATGCAGATATCAAGTTTAGCAAGCTGGAAAATGCAAAAAAGTAGGCGGGAATGCAGAAATCTTAAAAAATAATCTGAAGAAAAATACTTAAAATCTCAAAAGTGGCTCCTTTCTTCTCTCAGCATTTTCTCCACTTGTTGGGTGCTTCACCAACAGCCAACAAGTTAAGTGCCCCA
>NC_056729.1:535752322-535766868 GCF_019279795.1 Protopterus annectens | reverse complement strand
AAATTTTTCTTTTAAAAGGGAAGGAAAAAAAAAGAAAAAAAATTAAAAAAAAGGTTTTTCCCCCATTTCCCCGGGGGTTTCCCCAGCCAACGACTGAAAAGCCCCCTTTTTGGAACAGGTTTAAGAAACAAGGGTTTAAACCAAAATCCAAAAAATTTTAAATTCAGAAACCACAGGGGCAGGCAGGCTGTTTAGTGTTTACAACTGCCACTGATGAACACAGAGACTTCCCTTTAGCTCAAGCAAGCAATGGCCTCCAAGAAAATTACAAACAGTTCAGAACAGCAAATTTGTAACTGAACTTTTTTTAAATTTCAGAAAGTGGGAAAAAAGCAAGATTTTTTTTTTTTTTTTTTGTTTAAAGATAGCAGAGATACACAAGTAGCAAGAGGTTAGAACAGTACAATAAATGTCCCCACACTTGAGTGCTAGGCCAGAGACAGGTAAAATGCAAGTTTTAAGAAAAAAATGATTTTAAAATAAGTGCAACACAGGAAATGCAGTAAACAGGCTCTAGATGTGTTCTAAATACAGTTTCGAATATAGATATCAAGTTTAGCAAGCTGGAAAACATGACAACGTAGGCAGTAATGCAGAAATCTTAACAAATAATCTGAAGAAAAATTCTTAAAATCTCAAAAGTGGCTCCTTTCTTCTCTCAGCATTTTCTCCTCTTGGTGGGTGCTTCACCAACAGCCAACAAGTCTGAAAAGATGCCAAAACCATGAGGCAATCAGGTTTTAAGAGAGGGGGATCAAGGAATTTGGAATTGACCCAAAATGGCCAATAGAACTGCAGTTTCTAGGCAGTAACCACTCCTACAGGGGCAGGCAGGCTGTTCAGTGTTTATCACTGGCACTGATGAACTCAGAGACTTCCCTTTAGCCCAAGCAAGAAATGGCCTCCAATAAACTTACAAACAGTTTAGAACAGCAAATCTGTAGCTGAACTTTTTTTTTAATTTCAGAAAGTGGGAAAAAAGCAAGATTTTTTTTGTTTTTTAAAGATAGCAGAGATACACAAGTAGCAAAAGGTTAGAACAGTGCAATAAATGTCCTCACACTTGAGTGCTCGGCCAGAGACAGGTAAAATGCAAGTTTTAAGAAAAAAATATTTTAAAATAAGTGCAACACAGGAAATGCAGTAAACAGACTCTAGATGTGTTCTAAATACAGTTCCTAATACAGATATCAAGTTTAGCAAGCTGGAAAATGCCAAAAAGTAGGTGGCTATGCAGAAATCTTAACAAATAATCTGAAGAAAAATACTTAAAATCTCAAAAGTGGCTCCTTTCTTCTCTCAGCGTTTTCTCCTCTTGGTGGGTGCTTCATCAACAGCCAACAAGTTTGAAAAGATGCCCAAACCATGAAGCAATTGGGTTTTAAGAGAGGAGGATCAAGGAGTTTGGAATTGGCCCAAAATGGCTAATAAAACTACAGTTTCTATGCAGTAACCACTCCCACAGGGGCAGGCAGGCTGTTCAGTGTTTACCACTGCCACTGATGAACACAGAGCCTTCTCTTTAGCCCAAGCAAGCAATGGCCACCAAAAAACTTACAATCAGTTGAGAACAGCAAATCTGTAACTGAACTTTTTTTTAAATTTCAGAAAGTGGGAAAAAAGCAAGATTTTTTTTATTTTTTTTTTTTGTTTAAAGATAGCAGAGATACAAAAGTAGCAACAAGTTAGAACAGTGCAATAAATGACCCCACACTTAAGTGCTAGGCGAAAGATAGGTAAAATGCAAGTTTTAAGGAAAAAAAATGATTTTAAAATAAGTGCAACACAGGAAATGCAGTAAACAGACTCTAGATGTGTTCTAAATACAGTTCCTAATACAGATATCAAGTTTAGCAAGCTGGAAAATGCCAAAAAGTAGGCGGCAATGTAGAAATCTTAAGAAATAATCTGAAGAAAAATACTTAAAATCTCAAAAGTGGCTCCTTTCTTCTCTCAGCGTTTTCTCCTCTTGGTGGGTGCTTCAACAACAGCCAACAAGTCTGAAAAGATGCCAAAACCACGAGGCAATCAGGTTTTAAGAGGGGGATCATGGAGTTTGGAATTGACCCAAAATGGCCAAAAAACTAGTTTCTAGGCAGTAACCACTCCCACAGGGGCAGGCAGGCTGTTCAGTGTTTACCACTGCCACTGATGAACACAGAGACTTCCTTTTAGCCCAAGCAAGCAATGGCATCCAAGAAACTTACAAACAGTTCAGAACAGCAAATCTGTAACTGAACCTTTTTTTAAATTTCAGAAAGTGGGAAAAAGCAAGATTTTTTTTTATTTTGTTTAAAGTTAGCAGAGATACACAAGTAGCAACAAGTTAGAACAGTGCAATAAATGACCTCACACTTGAGTGCTAGGCCAGAGACAGGTAAAATGCAAGTTTTAAGGAAAAAAAAACGATTTTAAAATAAGTGCAACACAGGAAATGTAGTAAACAGGCTCTAGATGTGTTCTAAATACAGTTCCTAATACAGATATCAGGTTTAGCAAGCTGGAAAATGCCAAAAAGTAGGCAGCAACGTAGAAATCTTAACAAATAATCTGAAGAAAAATACTTAAAATTTCAAAAGTGGCTCCTTTCTTCTCTCAGTGTTTGCTCCTCTTGGTGGGTGCTTCACCAACAGCCAACAAGTCTGAAAAGATGACAAAACCCCGAGGCAATCGGGTTTTAAGAGAGGGGGATCAAGGAGTTTGGAATTGACTCAAAATGGCCAATAAAACTACAGTTTCTAAGCAGTAACCACTCCTACAGGGCAGGCAGGCTGTTCAGTGTTTACCACTGCCACTGATGAACACAGAGACTTCCCTTTATCCCAAGCAAGCAATGGCCTCCAAGAAACTTACAAACTGTTCAGAACAGCAAATCTGTAACTGAACTTTTTTTAAATTTCAGAAAGTGGGAAAAAAGCAAGATTTTATTTGTTTTTTTTCTTGCTTAAAGATAGCAGAGATACACAAGTAGCAACAAGTTAGAACAGTGCAATAAATGACCCACACTTGATGCTAGGCCAGAGACAGGTAAAATGCAAGTTTTAAGAAAAAACGATTTTAAAATAAGTGCAACACAGGAAATGCAGTAAACAGGCTCAATATGTGTTTTAAATACAGTTCCTAATACAGATATCAAGTTTAGCAAGCTGGAAAATGCCAAAAAATAGGCGCAATACAGAAATCTTAACAAATAATCTGAAGAAAAATACATACAATCTCAAAAGTGGCTCCTTTCTTCTCTCAGCATTTTCTCCTCTTGTTGGGTGCTTCACCAACAGCCAACAAGTCTGAAAAGATGCCAAAACCACGAGGCAATTGGGTTTTAAGAGAGGGGATCAAGGAGTTTGGAATTGACCCACAATGTCCAATAAAACTACAGTTTCTAGGCAGTAACCACTCCCACAGGGGCAGGCAGTCTCTTCAGTGTTTACCACTGCCACTGATGAACACAGAGACTTCCCTTTAGCCCAAGCAAGCAATGGCCTCCAAGAAACTTACAAACAGTTCAGAACAGCAAATCTGTAGCTGAACTTTTTTTAATATTCATAAAGTGGGAAAAAAGCAAGATTTTTTTTTTAATTTTGTTTAAAGATAGCAGAGATACACAAGTAGCAACAGGTTAGAACAGTGCAATAAATGTCCCCACACTTGCGTGCTAGGCCAGAGACAGGCAGTTCCTAATACAGATAACAAGTTTAGCAAGCGGGAAAATGCCAAAAAGTAGGTGGCAATGCAGAAATCTTAAATAATCTGAAGAAAAATACTTAAAATCTCAAAAGTGGCTCCTTTCTTCTCTCAGCGTTGTCTCCTCTTGGTGGGTGCTTCACCAACAGGCAACAAGTTTGAAAAGATGCCAAAACCACGAGGCAATTGGGTTTTAAGAGAAGGGGATCAAGGAGTTTGGAATTGACCCAAAATGGCCAATAATACTACAGTTTCTAGGCAGTAACCACTCCTACAGGGCAGGCAGTCTGTTCAGTGTTTACCACTGCCACTGATGAACACAGAGACTTCCCTTTATCCCAAGCAAGCAATGGCCTCCAAGAAACTTACAAACTGTTCAGAACAGCAAATCTGTAACTGAACTTTTTTTAAATTTCAGAAAGTGGGAAAAAAGCAAGATTTTTTTTTCTTGCTTAAAGATAGCAGAGATACACAAGTAGCAACAAGTTAGAACAGTGCAATAAATGACCCCACACTTGATGCTAGGCCAGAGACAGGTAAAATGCAAGTTTTAAGAAAAAAACGATTTTAAAATAAGTGCAACACAGGAAATTCAGTAAACAGGCTCTAGATGTGTTCTAAATACAGTTCCTAATACAGATATCAAGTTTAGCAAGCTGGAAAATGCCAATAAGTAGGGGGCAATGCAGAAGTCTTAACAAATAATCTGAAGAAAAATACTTAAAATCTCAAAAGTGGCTCCTTTCTTCTCTCAGCGTTTTCTCCTCTTGTTGGGTGCTTCACCAACAGCCAACAAGTCTGAAAAGATGTCAAAACCATGAGGCAGTTGGGTTTTAAGAGAGGGGGATCAAAGAGTTTGAAATTGACCCAAAATGGCCAATAAAACTACAGTTTCTAGGCAGCAACCACTCCCACAGGGGCAGGCAGGCTTTTCAGTGTTTACCACTGCCACTGATGAACACAGAGACTTCCCTTTAGCCCAAGCAAGCAATGGCCTCCAAGAAACTTACAAACAGTTCAGAACAGCAAATCTGTAACTGAACTTTTTTTAAATTTCAGAAAGTGGGAAAAAAGCAAGATATATATATATATTTTTGTTTTTTTTAAAGATAGCAAAGATACACAAGTAGCAACAGGTTAGAACAGTACAATAAATGTCCCCACACTTGAGTGCTAGGCCAGAGACAGGTAAAATGCAAGTTTTAAGAAAAAAATGATTTTAAAATAAGTAAAACACAGGAAATGCAGTAAACAGGCTCTAGATGTGTTCTAAATACAGTTTTTAATATAGATATCAAGTTTAGCAAGCTGGAAAACACCACAAAGTAGGCGGCAATGCAGATATCTTAACAAATAATCTGAAGAAAAATGCTTAAAATCTCAAAAGTGGCTCCTTTCTTCTCTCAGCATTTTCTCCTCTTGGTGGGTGCTTCACCAACAGCCAACAAGCTTGAAAAGATGCCAAAACCACGAGGCAATCAGGTTTTAAGAGAGAGTGATCAAGGAGTTTGGAATTGACCCAAAATGGCCAATAAAACTACAGTTTCTAGGCAGTAACCGCTTCCACAGGGGCAGGCAGGCTGTTCAATGTTTACCACTGCCACTGATGAACACAGAGACTTCCCTTTAGCCCAAGCAAGCAATGGCCTCCAAGAAACTTACAAACAGTTCAGAACAACAAATCTGTAACTGAACTTTTTTAAATTTCAGAAAGTGGGAAAAAAGCAAGATTTTTTTTTTGTTTTTTATCTTGCTTAAAGATTGCAGAGATACACAAGTAGCAACAAGTTAGAACAGTGCAATAAATGACCCCACACTTGAGTGCTAGGCCAGAGATAGGTAAAATGCAAGTTTTAAGAAAAAAACAATTTTAAAATAAGTGCAACACAGGAAATGCAGTAAACTGGCTCTAGATGTGTTCTAAATACAGTTCCTAATACAGATATCAAGTTTAGCAAGCTGAAAAGTGCCAAAAAGTAGGCAGCAATGTAGAAATCTTAACAAATAATCTGAAGAAAAATACTTAAAATCTCAAAAGTGGCTCCTTTCTTCTCTCAGCATTTTCTCCTCTTAGTGGGTGCTTCAGTAACAGCCAACAAGTCTGAAAAGATGCCAAAACCATGAGGCAATCGAGTTTTAAGAGGGGGATCAAAGAGTTAGGAATTGACCCAAAATGGCCAATAAAACTACAGTTTCTAGGCAGTAACCGCTTCCACAGGGGCAGGCAGGCTGTTCAATGTTTACCACTGCCACTGATGAACACAGAGACTTCCCTTTAGCCCAAGCAAGCAATGGCCTCCAAGAAACTTACAAACAGTTCAAAACAGCAAATCTGTAACTGAACTTTTTTAAATTTCAGAAAGTGGGAAAAAAGCAAGATTTTTTTTGTTTTTTATCTTGCTTAAAGATTGCAGAGATACACAAGTAACAACAAGTTAGAACAGTGCAATAAATGACCCCACACTTGATGCTAGGCCAGAGACAGGTAAAATGCAAGTTTTAAGAAAAAACGATATTAAAATAAGTGCAACACAGGAAATGCAGTAAACAGGCTCTAGATGTGTTCTAAATACAGTTCCTAATACAGATATCAAGTTTAGCAAGCTGGAAAATGCCAATAAGTAGGGGGCAATGCAGAAATCTTAACAAATAATCTGAAGAAAAATACTTAAAATCTCAAAAGTGGCTCCTTTCTTCTCTCAGCGTTTTCTCCTCTTGTTGGGTGCTTCACCAACAGCCAACAAGTCTGAAAAGATGCCAAAACCATGAGGCAATTGGGTTTTAAGAGAGGGGGATCAAAGAGTTTGAAATTCACCCAAAATGGCGAATAAAACTACAGTTTCTAGGCAGTAACCACTCCCATAGGGGCAGGCAGGCTGTTAAGTGTTTACCACTGACACTGATGAACATAGAGACTTCCCTTTAGCCCAAGCAAGCAATGGCCTCCAAGAAACTTACAAACAGTTCAGAACAGCAAATCTGTAACTGAACTTTTTTTAAATTTCAGAAAGTGGGAAAAAAGCAAGATTTTTTTATTTTATTTTTTGTTTTGTTTAAAGATAGCAGAGATACACAAGTAGCAACAGGTTAGAACAGTACAATAAATGTCCCCACACTTGAGTGCTAGGCCAGAGACAGGTAAAATGCAAGTTTTAAGAAAAAAATGATTTTAAAATAAGTGCAACACAGGAAATGCAGTAAACAGGCTCTAGATGTGTTCTAAATACAGTTTTTAATCTAGATATTAAGTTTAGCAAGCTGGAAAACACCACAAAGTAGGCGGCAATGCAGATATCTTAATAAATAATCTGAAGAAAAATGCTTAAAATCTCAAAAGTGGCTCCTTTCTTCTCTCAGCATTTTCTCCTCTTGGTGGGTGCTTCACCAACAGCCAACAAGTTTGAAAAGATGCCAAAACCACGAGGCAATCAGGTTTTAAGAGAGAGGGATCAAGGAGTTTGGAATTGACCCAAAATGGCCAATAAAACTACAGTTTCTAGGCAGTAACCACTTCCACAGGGGCAGGCAGGCTGTTCAATGTTTACCACTGCCACTGATGAACACAGAGACTTCCCTTTAGCCCAAGCAAGCAATGGCCTCCAAGAAACTTACAAACAGTTCAGAACAGCAAATCTGTAACTGAACTTTTTTAAATTTCAGAAAGTGGGAAAAAAGCAAGATTTTTTTTTGTTTTTTATCTTGCTTAAAGATTGCAGAGATACACAAGTAGCAACAAGTTAGAACAGTGCAGTTAATGACCCCACACTTGAGTGCTAGGCCAGAGATAGGTAAAATGCAAGTTTTAAGAAATAAACGATTTTAAAATAAGTGCAACACAGGAAATGCAGTAAACTGGCTCTAGATGTGTTCTAAATACAGTTCCTAATACAGATATCAAGTTTAGCAAGCTGAAAAATGCCAAAAAGTAGGCAGCAATGTAGAAATCTTAACAAATAATCTGAAGAAAAATACTTAAAATCTCAAAAGTGGCTCCTTTCTTCTCTCAGCGTTTTCTCCTCTTAGTGGGTGCTTCACTAACAGCCAACAAGTCTGAAAAGATGCCAAAACCATGAGGCAATCGAGTTTTAAGAGGGGGATCAAGGAGTTAGGAATTGACCCAAAATGGCCAAAAAAATACAGTTTCTATGCAGTAACCGCTTCCACAGGGGCAGGCAGGCTGTTCAATGTTTACCACTGCCACTGATGAACACAGAGACTTCCCTTTAGCCCAAGCAAGCAATGGCCTCCAAGAAACTTACAAACAGTTCAGAACAGCAAATCTGTAACTGAACCTTTTTTTAAATTTCAGAAAGTGGGAAAAAAGCTAGATTTCTTTTTTTTTTATTTTGTTTAAAGATAGCAGAGATACACAAGTAGCAACAAGTTAGAACAGTGCAATAAGTGACCCCACACTTGAGTGATAGGCCAGAGACAGGTCAAATGCAAGTTTTAAGAAAAAAAAAATGATTTTAAAATAAGTGCAACACAGGAAATGCAGTAAACAGGCTCTAGATTTGTTCTAAATACAGTTCCTAATACAGATATCAAGTTTAGCAAGCTGGAAAATGCCAAAAGGTAGGCAGCAATGCAGAAATCTTAACAAATAATTTGAAGAAAAATACTTAAAATCTCAAAAGTGGCTCCTGTCTTCTCTCATCATGTTCTCCTCTTGGTGAATGCTTCACCAACAGCCAACAAGTCTGAAAAGATGGCAAAACCACGAGGCAATCAGGTTTTAAGAACGGGGGATCAAGGAGGTTGGAACTGACCCAAAATGGCCAATAAAACTTCAGTTTCTAGGCAGTAACCACTCCCACAGGGGCAGGCAGGCTGTTCAGTGTTTACCACTGCCACTAATGAACACTGAGACTTCCCTTTAGCCCAAGCAAGCAATGGCCTCCAAGAAACTTACAAACAGTTCAGAACAGCAAATCTGTAACTGAACTTTTTTAAAATTTCAGAAAAAGGGAAAAAAGCAAACTTTTTTTTTTTTCGTTTAAAGATAGCAAAGATACACAAGTAGCAACAAGTTAGAACAGTGCAATAAATGACCCCACACTTGAGTGCTAGGCCAGAGACAGGTAAAATGCAACTTTTAAGAAAAAAATGATTTTAAAATAACTGCAACACAGGAAATGCAGTAAACAGGCTCTAGATATGTTCTAAATACAGTTTCTAATATAGATATCAAGTTTAGCAAGCTGGAAAACAACACAAAGTAGGCAACAATGCAGAAATCTTAACAAATAATCTGAAGAAAAATACTTAAAATCTCAAAAGTGGCTCCTTTCTTCTCTCAGCATTTTCTCCTCTTGGTGGGTGCTTCACCAACAGCCAACCAGTCTGAAAAGATGCCAAAACCATGAGGCAATCGGGTTTAAAGAGGGGGACCAAGGAGTTTGGAATTGACCCAAAATGGCCAAAAAAATACAGTTTCTAGGCAGTAACCACTCCCACAGGGGCAGACAGGCTGTTCAGTGTTTACCACTGCCACTGATGAACACAGAGACTTCCTTTTAGCCCAAGCAAGCAGTGACATCCAAGAAACTTACAGACAGTTCAGAACAGCAAATCTGTAACTGAACCTTTTTCAAATTTCAGAAAGTGGGAAAAAAGCAAGATTTTTTTTTTAATTTTGTTTAAAGATAGCAGAGATCACAAGTAGCAACAAGTTAGAACAGTGCAATAAATGACCCCACACTTGAGTGCTAGGCCAGAGACAGGTAAAATGCAAGTTTTAAGAAAAAAAATGATTTTAAAATAAGTGCAACATAGGAAATGCAGTAAACAGGCTCTAGATTTGTTTTAAATACAGTTCCTAATACAGATATCAAGTTTAGCAAGCTTGAAAATGCCAAAAGGTAGGCAGCAATGCTGAAATCTTAACAAATAATCTGAAGAAAAATACTTAAAATCTCAAAAGTGGCTCCTGTCTTCTCTCAGCGTTTTATCGTCTTGGTGAATGCTTCACCAACAGCCACCAAGTCTGAAAAGATGCCAAAACCATGAGGCAATCAGGTTTTAAGAACGGGGGATCAAGGAGTTTGGAACTGACCCAAAATGGCCAATAAAACTACAGTTTCTAGGCAGTAACCACTCCCACAGGGGCAGGCAGGCTGTTCAGTGTTTACCACTGCCACTGATGAACACAGAGACTTCCCTTTAGCCCAAGCAAGCAATGGCCTCCAAGAAACTTACAAACAGTTCAGAACAGCAAATCTGTAACTGAACTTTTTTAAATTTCAGAAAGTGGGATAAAAGCAAGCTTTTTTTTTTCTTGTTTAAAGATAGCAGAGATACACAAGTAGCAATAAGTTAGAACAGTGCAATAAATGACCCCACACTTGAGTGCTAGACCAGAGACAGGTAAAATGCAAGTTTTAAGAAAAAAACGATTTTAAAATAAGTGCAACACAGGAAATGCAGTAAACAGGCTCTAGAGGTGTTTTAAATACAGTTCCTAATACAGATATCAAGTTTAGCAAGTTGGAAAATGCCAAAAAGTAGGCGACAATGCAGAAATCTTAACAAATAATCTGAAGAAAAATACTTAAAATCTCAAAAGTGGCTCCTTTCTTCTCTTCGCGTTTTCTCCTCTTGGTGGGTGCTTCACCAACAGCCAACAAGTCTGAAAAAATGCCAAAACCACGAGGCAATCGGGTTTTAAGAACGGGGGATCAAGGAGTTTGGAACTGACCCAAAATGGCCAAAAAACTGCAGTTTCTAGGCAGTAACCACTCCCACAGGGGCAGGCAGGCTGTTCAGTGTTTACCACTGCCACTGATGAACACAGAGACTTCCCTTTAGCCCAAGCAAGCAATGGCCTCCAAGAAACTTACAAACAGTTCAAAACAGCAAATCTGTAACTGAACTTTTTCTTAAATTTCAGAAAGTGGGAAAAAAGCAAGCTTTTTTTTTTTTTTATTTTGTTTAAAGATAGCAGAGATACACAAGTAGCAACAAGTTAGAACAGTGCAATAAATGACCCCACTCTTGAGTGCTAGGCCAGAGACAGGTAAAATGCAAGTTTGAAGAAAAAAACGATTTTAAAATAAGTGCAACACAGGAAATGCAGTAAACAGGCTGTATATGTGTTCTAAATACAGTTCCTAATACAGCTATCAAGTTTAGCAAGCTGGAAAATGCCAAAAAGTAGGCGACAATGCAGAAATCTTAACAAATAATCTGAAGAAAAATACTTAAAATCTCAAAAGTGGCTCCTGTCTTCTCTCAGCATTTTCTCCTCTTGGTGGGTGCTTCACCAAAAGCCAACAAGTCTGAAAAGATGCCAAAACCATGAGGCAATCGGGTTTTAAGAGAGGAGGATCAAGGAGTTTGGAATTGACCCAAAATGGCCAATAAAACTACAGTTTCTAAGCAGTAACCACTCCCACAGGGGCAGGCAGGCTGTTCAGTGTTTAACACTGCCACTGGTGAACACAGAGACTTCCCTTTAGCCCTAGCAAGCAATGGCCTCCAAGAAACTTACAAACAGTTCAGAACAGCAAATCTGTAACTGAACTTTTTTTCAAATTTCAGAACGCGGGAAAAGCAAGATTTTTTGTTTTTTTTTGTTTTGTTTAAAGATAGCAGAGATACACAAGTAGCAACAGGTTAGAACAGTACAATAAATGACCCACACTTGATGCTAGGCCAGAGACAGGTAAAATGCAAGTTTTAAGAAAAAAACGATTTTAAAATAAGTACAACACATTAAATGCAGTAAACAGGCTCTAGATGTGTTCTAAATACTGTTCCTAATACAGATATCAAGTTTAGCAAGCTGGAAAATGCCAAAAAGTAGGTGGCAATGCAGAAATCTTAACAAATAATCTGAAGAAAAATACTTAAAATCTCAAAAGTGGCTCCTTTCTTTTCTCAGCATTTTCTCCTCTTGGTGGGTGCTTCACCAATAGCCAACAAGTCTGAGAAGATGCCAAAACCACGTCAAGCAGAGCACCTCCTTGGCCCTCTTCAAAAGGAACCTTGACGATTGTATGGGAGATAGGAAATTCACCTCAGGGATCATGTCAGTCACACTGCTAGACAGGGGTCCAGGGAAGTAGATATTGTGGGAAGAAATATCCAGGGAATTGTTATGGCTAGGCTTGTACAGGCCCTAGGGCTGATAGCCTAGTACCAACCTATGAACGTATGAACCTATGGCCCTGTCAAAGACAGCACTGTACCTAAGGCACTACAAGATGACAGCTAGGAGAATGTATTGGCCAGATCCTGACAGTATTAACCACACGCACACACACACACACACACACACACACACACACACAAACACAGCTCATTGACCCCTGCATATTGTGGACATGCACCATGTTTTCATGTGTATTGGGACAGTCCTGCAAATGTGTTCTATGCTGCTCTTTCCCTGCAAAAATACATGTTACTGCATTTCTGTGGGTATATGGGGGGGGGAGCACACCTATCAACTGTATACATTTGCAGAGACTGTGCTGATATTTGCTTTACATTTTGGTTCCATTTACCATACTATTTCCCTGTCTTGGGGACTAGAGGCATATCAGTAAAGACCACAGTTCAGATTGTAATGGCATACATTTGAGTTTCAGACTTTTTACCCTTCATAGTCTTGCTGGAACTGCAAGAACTGCTGTGCTATCAGTGTGTGAGCCTGTAGGGGGGTAATTCAACATTGCCTCCATTTGTGGGCCTTTCCCAGACATTTCCCTCTGGTTTTCAACAACTGACTTGCTGTGTGGGTCTGAGGGGTGAGTATGGGACCCCCACACTAACATCCATGCCTGTGACCTAGTACCCCCAGTTAGTTGGACCCACACAAATACTGCATTGAGATTTGCCACCTTGGGTACTACTGCATAGTGTGTGGAGGCCAATATTGGACAGACATGTCCTGGTGTCCCACATAGCTGTCAGTTGTCTGTTGCTATCCCAGTAGGCCACCCCATTCTCTTGCATGCATGCAGCATTACCATAGATATGCTACCAAAACATACTAATCCATTAATTTATTGTTAAGAAGACTGACTTACCTTGTGCCTGCGGCAGTTGTGAGGATGGTGCTTGAGGGCCACCTATGTTGGATACACACAGTACACTGCCTGTACATGGTAAGTTACAGGCAATTGTGATGTGTGTGTCATCCATGTTATTGTGTGTGCAAGTCAGAGAGAGGTGTCAGTCCCTTGATCCCTACAGTGTTAGTATGTGTGCTAAGCATTGCCTCTTTGCCAAGGCCTGAGCATACTGGGCATGCCACCGTTTACCTACAGGAGCAGGCTCAAGGGTCTCCTCCTCTGAGTCCCTCTGAGCCTGTGGAGACCTTGGCAATGGTGGTGGGCTGTGTGACCCTTCCCCATGCTGTTCCTGCTGCAGCTGTTTCCGCAGAATCATATTGTGTAGCATGGCATGTACCATGAACATGTGTGCACATGTGGCTGGAGAGTACTGCAAGGCTCCACCAGATATGTCAAGAAGCAGAACCGTGACTTGAGCATCCCAAACACATGCTCTGTAATGATCCTGGTTTGTGCGTGTGCCTCATTATGGTGTTCTTGTGTGGGTATGTGTACATTTCTGATGGGTGTCATCATCCATGGCTCCAGTGCATAGCCAGCATCCCCACCATATGGCCATATGGGATGTCCCCACTGGCAAATGCCTGGTACAGCTGTGACAAATGCCAGATGTGGGAGTCATGATAGCTTCCAGGGCTGCCAGCACACACATTCATGATAATGTCCTGGGCATTGCACATGACCTGGCAGTTGATGGAGGGGAAGCCCTTGCAGTTTATGTAGACCTTACCCTGTTCACCAGGTGGTGGTTTGATGTGGATGTGCATGCAGTCTATTGCACCCGGTACATCTGTGTATTCTGCTACATGGCGGAAGAGACGAATATTGCTGTTCCTCTCCTCAATGGTGTTGGGGAAATAAATGTGCTCACTGACATCTGGTAGCATGCCATCCAGGAACTGGTGGAATAGTCTGGATGCAGATGCCTGTGAGACCCCCATGATATCCCCAGTATGTCTTTGGAAAGTACCTGTAGCTAGTATTCTTAAGGCTACACATACCTTGGTATCCATGGGATGGATTCCCCTATGTTGGCTCTGGGTCTGAGTTGAGGCCGGCACAGCTTGATGATTTGCTGCAGTATATCTCTGTCCACCCTGTAGTGCTCTACTATCTCCAGATCATGTAGCCCCTGGTAAGTTACCTTGGGTCTGAACACTCTTCCCCTCTTCCTTGGTCTGTGGTGGCTGTCAGCATTATCCTCCTCACCGCCTTCTGCCTCTAGCACATACTGATGGATCAAAGCAATGGCAGTCCCTAACATTTTTTCAGTTAAAAATCCCCGCATGTGTACACCAATGCTGCAGAGTTTGTGGGAAAAACAAGACTGTAAGGTGTTTGCATAGTTTATACTGTTGTGCTGCAGATGCTGCCTGTATGATTGGCTGACTACGATGCATTCCACCTGCTAGCTATGTAATGTGTACTTGATTGCTTTTATTCTGCTATTTCCATTTTTTTCCCTTTTTTTTCATTCCCATTTCCTCCTCTTTTAGCCCCAAGGTGAGCAAACCAAGTGCCCAAATGTAAATAGTCCTGCTATTTCCATTTTTTTTTTAGACCCAGTGCATGCCACGCAAACCGGTTTAGCTAAGGTAAACACTGAGACCCTCCCTGAATGTGAACACGCTCTTCATTTCATGGAATAAGTCAATGCAGCCTCAGACACACCCCCTTGCTTAGCTGTGCTTAGCTAAGCTTATCTGGGGGGCCATGGAGCTCCATTGTGCTTACACCATGCATGACACACCCATTTTCAAGTCTGCTGTTCCTCCTGCTTATACGATC